>NC_057813.1:228517393-228817393 GCF_018294505.1 Triticum aestivum | reverse complement strand
CAAGCACTTATGAGCCCTACGCCTGGTCTCCACGCATACTCCGGTTTTATATAACCGAGCGAGTATTCGGACACACCCCGGACTTTAGGATCCGGGGGCTGAAGCGAAAAGGTCCGCCACGACAAATGATTTTAATCCGGCTAGGGACTACTTATGTCCATCTAATTACACGGTCAGTTGGACTGATTATATTCATCCTCTATACCATCCAATAGGCTATCTAACTTACAATCCTGTTGAGAATACTTTGCGGCTAACGCCACCTGGTCATATACCAGACTCATGGGAATTTCTTGCCCATCTGGCTCGGCCGGTCCAACTTCGGCCATATGGTCCGGGTCCAGCTTGGTGTAGCGCGTTTTCACCATCGCCCATGCTTCTCTTGCACCTTGCCGGCATGCGGATATCTTCCACAAACGGAAGCGCTTCCGTGCTCCCTGAAGCATGTCCACAAGCCCCCCCATGCCCTTTGGCAGGGAGCTTGATGGCCACAAGGACCGCGCAATGCCCTGCATCACCTGTCGAGCTCGCTCGTGCAATTGTGAGAGGTCCTGCAGTAAATCACCTGCTGAAGCAGACATCTCCTCCTCAGGGCAACCCGTCAACATTCCTGCAAACATAACTTTTTCAATATGATTACTCGCCAAACTATACTACAGTTCGTTTAGGCACTTACGATAAATGCCGCGGCGAAGCCTTTTGTTCTCCTTCATGGAGTCCGCTGGCTATGTGCGGACGTCTTCCAATTCCACGTCCAGTCGAACATTGGCATCTTGGAGCATATTATTATCATGCTTCACTTGCGTAAGAATGCACTCACCGGCCTTTAGTCGCCTCTGAAGATGCAACTCGTCGTCTCTCCCGCCCTCCGGATTCACTCCGGGGTTGCCTACAGAACTTTCTGTTAAAATTGCCATACCAGCCAGTTGCCAACTGGTGCATTTTCATATAACTACGATAAATTTTACCATATGAGGCCTTCGGGGATTCCTCTAGCTTGGGAACTGTGGCCCTTAGTTGGGTCTTGCACTCCTCTAGCTCCTGAGCCAATTGCTCATTCTTATCTACAAGAACCTGCGCATAAATTGATACTTAAAACTGTTGTTTCAACGGTTTCAAGTCTCAGGGGCTACTACCATACATACTTATCAAACTTTCTTACCCGTATATCTTCAGTATACTGGACTGTCGCCCGGGCGAGTCCGCTTTGAGCAGCTCGGATGTATGCTCTCCCGAATTGAAGGCATTAAACGTCTCTTCGGAAAAGATGTTGTTGCGAAGCACGGCCCATCGACGTCGATGATCCATGGCGCTCTCTACCTCCGAATTGGTGGCGGGGAGCATACCTGTGTCCTCTGTTGGAGGACTATGCGGCGTTGGCCCTATGTCCGCCTCCTCTCTCGAAGTTGGTCCTGGAGTCCGACTAGTGGAGGCGTGGTTGGCAGGATCTCTGGATATAGTCCGGATACTCCTCTTCCTGCCAAAATGTACGAAGGGCGCTGTTATACTTCAAACGACAATAAAATTGCATGACAGGTTGTTTTCTTACCTCTGTAGAGGCGTGTCGGTTCTAATCACCTTCCTCTTGAGCCTACCCAATCCGGACGGCTGTGGTTGACGGGTCCCTAGGGGCTCGGCCCTGCGCTCTGAACGTCGCTTCTACGAAAGCATGACATGTTAGGGATAACGTGTGGCATCAGGAAGGAATTCTCTTCGGAGGATCGAGTTTTTGGCTTGGCTTACACGTGAGGAAGGTAATAGTCCGGGATAATCGGCGGTAATAGCCACTGGGGCACCGTCATGGCTCGCCCGATAAAATATCCCGTCGACAAGCTCCACAGCCGCATCTGGGTCTTCTTCGAGTCCTGGATCCAGGGCCCTTTCGGGGTCCTCTAGCTGCGGAGAAGGGCTGGTGATTCCTTCCACGTCCCTCCTCAGTTCCTGCTTGGAGATATCGACACAGGTAAACTTTAGCAAAGAATGCCACAATAAGTGAGGCGATAAAATAAATGACGACTTACCCAGTTTGGGGGATTGTACATGGAGAATCCGTCCCGCGGTTTGATATGAAGGAATTCTTCCTCTTCTCCTTTAAACAGGTCGGACAGTATCCTTGCCAGAGCGGCGGGGGAGTCCGGACCCTTACGACCGCAGCGGGTGGCATCATCTGTCCCGTTATAGTGCCACATGGGGTTGCTCCGATATTGGAGCAGTTGCACTCCCCGCATTATGCATATTGCCATCACCTCGACTATCGTCAGTCCGGATTTGGCTAGTAACTTTATCCTGTTCATTAGGAAATGTACTTCCCTGGAATCCTCTTCTTGGGGGCCTCGGGGGCGCCATCTTAGACGTGCCCTCGGCGGGGAGTCACTGAACTTGGGGAGTCCTGTCCGGACTGGATCCGGAAGGGGAGCGTCGTCAATATAAAGCCACTCTGAAGCCCAGTTATCTGGTGCCTTCTTGGGAGTATTGGATAGGTATCCGGTCTCAGCGATACGCCATACTTCGGCCCCGCCCACTTGACATAGGGATTCTCCCTGGTTGCGGGGGACAAGGCAAAACAACTTCTTCCACAATCCGAAGTGAGCCTTACGGCCTAGAAATAGCTCACAAAGGGCGACATACCCTGCTATATGCAGTATGGAGGCTGGGGTAAAATTGTGTAGCTGGAGGCCGTAGAACTCCAGAAGCCCACAAAGGAATGGATGAATGGGAAACCAGACGCCCCTTAACAGATGCGGAATTAAGCATATTCGCTCCTCTAGAGACGGATTGTGGGATCACTCCGCTTGTTCTCCGCCGTTATAGGTGGCCACTCTGGCTCAAACAGGGACCATGAATGCCGGCGGGAGGAGCCCCTGGGTTTGTAACTTTATCAAACGGCTATGAGAAGCTGAACACTCTCCCCAGTCTCCCGGCTTGGGGCAAGGGGAGCGAGCAGAAGAGCTTCGACGACGGGCCATGCTGGAATGGTTTTCTCTGGGCGCTCTGTTGGATGCTTGCTCAAGGAGGGAGAGTGAGGTTTGGATCTGGGAATCCCGGTCTCTTCAAATAGACGGCTAGCCCGAAGGACCAAGGGTGGCGAATGCAAAAATGCCTCGACTCCTCACATTCACTCGACAAGTGGAAATGGTCATTATTGATACACTGAAGCTGAGGAGTACAACATTAATGAAGATGCCGGACACTGTTCGTCATGATGGGAACCTTGGAGTATTCGGAAGGAGGAACCCACCTTGCAATGCCGAAGACAAGACTGCGCGCCGGACTCATCGTCATTGAAGCTGGTTCAGGGGCTACTAAGGGAGTCCTGGATAAGGGGGTATCCGGACAGCCGGACTGTATTCATCGTTCGGACTATAGAAGTGTCAAGATACAAGACTCAAGACTTCGGCTCGTGTCCGGATGGGACTCTCCTTTGCGTGGAAGACAAGCTTGGCGATCCGAATATTATGTTTCCTTCCTTGTAACCGACTCCATGTAAACCCTAGCTCTCCGGTGTCTATATAAACCGGAGAGCATGGTCCTTAGAAGGCCGATCATAATTACAATCATACCATTATAGGCTAGCTCTTAGGGTTTAGCCTCTACGATCTCGTGGTAGATCTACTCTTGTATTCCACATATCTTCAATATTAATCAAGCAGGAAGTAGGGTTTTACCTCCATCGAGAGGGCCCGAACCTGGGTAAGCATTGTGTCCCTTGCTTCCTGTTACCATCAGCCTAAGACGCACACATCGGGACCCCCTACCTGAGATCCGCCGGGTTCGACACCGACACTGGCACCCTCGGAGCCCCTGGGAGGAAGAAAACAGGGAAGTCTTGTATCTGATGAGCCGGATACAAACCCTGGCCAAATCAGGATTGACAATAATCAAAGTTATGTCAATATGCATGATAAGGGGAGTGTAGTCACTTCAATATAGGGGAAAACCCATGTGTCACTTCAATGGAGAAGACGATGCCTCCCGCTGTGGTCGCAAAGGTCCGGACTCCGCCACATCATTGGCGAGGATACTATCCGAACTATACAAAGGAGAAGAAGAGGAGTTCCTCTGCATTAAACCGCGGGATGGATTTTCCATGTACAACCCCCAAAGCTGGGTAAGTTGTCATTTTTTACTCGACTCTAATCGTTCATTCCTTCTTTGCCACAATTATTTACCTTGCTGTTTCAAAATAGGAACTAAGGAAGGTCGTGAAAGAGTTCAACAGCCCCTCTCTGCAGCTAGAGGATCCCGGCCGAGCTCTCGACCCCGGACTTGAAGAAGATCCAGACATATCCGTGGAATTCGTGGACGGGACTTTCTATCAGGCAAGCAGTGGCAGCTCTTTAGTGGCCATCATCGTGGATTATCCCAGACTACTTCCCGTGTCGCATGTAAGTAATGTCGAGGTTCCAACCTTCCGAAAGGATTCCTTCGTTTTGTCGTACCTTATGATCACACGCCGTGTTTTTATAGAAACGGCGGTCAGGACGCCGTGTAGAACCCGCGGGGGCCTCTCAGCAAGAGGCGCCTAGACAAGATAGGCTTAAAAGGAAGGTGGTTAGGAGCGGCATGCAGGCGCAGAGGTATTCATTGAACTTGCCCCGTGGTCTATTTGGTCTATTCGTCGAGGCGTGACGGCTCTAATTATGTCCCGTCAGGAAGTGTCAGACTATGTACGGGGACCCTACCGGCCACGCCTCCAGCAGCTGGATTCCTGGACCAGATTCACAGGCGGAGGCTGACATAGGGACAGTGCCAAACTGTCCACCTGTGGAGGATACGGATATGCTTTCCACCACAAATTTAGAAGTGGAGAGCGCCATGAATCACTGGCACCGACGGGCCATACTCCGCGGTGGTATTTTTTCCGAAGAGGCGTTCAATGCCTTCAATTCCAGACACGCCTATATCCGCGCTGCTCAAGATGGACTTGCCAGAGCAACGGACCAGTATGTGAAGGATATACGGGTAAGAGAATTTAATAACTATGTGTAGTAGTAGCCCATGAGACTTGAAACTGTTGGCACAACTGATTTAAGGATCATTAAATGCATAGGTTCTTGTAGAGAAGAATACCCTGTTGTCTCAAGAGCTAGAGGAGTGTAAGGCCCAGATGAAGGCTAATGTAGCCGAATAAGAGGGATCCAAAAAGATTTCTTCTGGTAATAATTTCCTTCTACCAGTTTGCGTGTTCGACATGGTTTATAAATCTGACGAAATATTCGGCAGACAATCCTGGAGGAAATTCAGAGACTGTGGGAGATAATGAGCTGCATCTACGAAGTCAGCTGAAGGAGGGCGAACGTGTGCTGACGCAGTCTATTCAGGAGAGGAATAAGCTGCAAGATGCTAATCTCCATCTGAGCATCGAATTGAAAGATGTTCGGTCTCAGCTCGCGGACTCCGTGAAGGAGAACCGGAGGCTTCGACGCGGCATTTATAGTAAGTGCTTGAATGAACTGTGGTATAGTTCGACGAGGAGGCGTATTGACAGAGTTATGTCTGCAGGTATGTTGACGGGACGCCCTGAAGAGGAGATGCCTGGTTCCGCAGGCGATATGCTGCAAGAGCTTTCACAACTGCACGAACGAGCTCGGTAGGGTATTGCCCAGGCTTTGTGGCCATCCGCTTCCCTGCCAGGAGGCATGAGCGAACTTGTCACATCCAATATGCGATACTATCCTAAAGAGACTCGAAGGTCCCACCGAGGATAGAACCGCATATAGAAACGCTTTTGCAAGGTGGATATCATTACATCAACATTACATAATAGATGGGGATACATACAAAAGGCATACAATGCCACACGAATACAGCATCGTCTTACATAAGAGCACCATCCAACTACAGATGAAACACAAACAGAAACTCAAACGACATCCACCCTGCTAGCCCAGGCTGCCGACTTGGAACCTATCCCTTGATCGAAGAAGAAGCAGAAGAAGAACTCCAAAACAAGCAAACATCGCTCTCGCGTCATGATCATCGCATAACCTGTACCTGCAACTGTTGTTGTAGTAATCTGTGAGCCACGAGGACTCAGCAATCCCATTACCATGGGTATCAAGACTAGCAAAGCTTAATGGGAAAGGAAGGGGTAAAGTGGTGAGGTTGCAGCAGCGACTAAGCATATATGGTGGCTAACATACGCAAATAAGAGCGAGAAGAGAGCAAATGGAACGGTCGTGAAGCTAGCAATGATCAAGAAGTGATCCTGAACTCCTACTTACGTCAACCATAACCCAAAAACCGTGTTCACTTCCTGGGCTCCGCCGAAAGGAGACCATCACGGCTACACACACAGTTGATGCGTTTTAATTCGGATCTTGTGTCAAGTTATCTACAACTGAACATTAACAAATTCCCATCTGCCCATAACCGCGGGCACGACTTTTGAAAGATTATACCCTGTAGGGGTGTCCCAACTTAGCCCATGATAAGCTCTCGCGATCAACAAAGGATATACCTTCTCCCAGGAAGACCCGATCAGACTCGGAATCCCGGTTTACAAGACATTTTGACAATGGTAAAACAAGACCAGCATAGCCGCCCGATGTGCCAACAAATCCCAATAGGAGCTGCACATATCTCATTCTTAGGACACACAGGATGAGACATCCTACGAGTAAAACCAGACCTCAAGTTTCCCCGAGGGGCCCCCGCAGTCTACTCAGTTCGGACCAACACTCGAAGGAGCACTGGCCCGGGGGGGGTTAAAATAAAGATGACCCTCGGGCTCCGGAAACTCAAGGGAAAAGGGCTAGGTGAGGCAAATGGTAAAACCAAGGTTGGGCCTTGCTGGAGGAGTTTTATTCAAAGCGAACTGTCAAGGGGGTCCCATAAATCACCCAACCGCGTAAGGAACGCAAAATCCGGGAACATAACACCGGTATGACGGAAACTAGGGCGGCAAGAGTGGAACAAAACACCAGGCATAAGGCCGAGTCTTCCACCCTTTACCAAGTATATAGATGCATTAATTAAATAAGAGATATTGTGATATCCCAACATAATCTTGTCCGTCATGGGGCAATCTTCAACTTCACCTGCAAGTAACAATGCTATAAGAGGGGCTAAGCAAAAACGGTAACATTGCCAAACAACGGTTTGCTAGGAAGGGTGAAAAGGTTAGAGGTTGACATGGCAAGTTGGGAGGTTTGAAGAACAAGTGATAGGTAGCGCAGCATAGCGATAGAATGAAACAACTAGCATAGCAATGATAGTAGTGAGATCCAGGATAACGGTCATCTTGCCTGAAATCCCGCTAGGAAGAAGAACGAGTCCATGAAGAAGATGAATGGATGAAGCCGAACCAAGCGTAGACGAACGAATCCTCACGATCACAACATTATCGGAACTAAGATGCAACACCGGAAAGAAACAAACAACATGGAAAACACACAAGCATAAACATAGCATGATGCACAACCAAGTATGATGCATGTCCAGTTTAAAGAGCATGGCATGGCAAAGTGCAACAAACAACACTACAAATTAAGTGGAGCTTAATATGCAACGAGTTGCATATTGACAAAACTTCACAACATTTATTTAGTTCTCTCTCGTTTAGGTACACAACAATATTAAATGTTGTTAAACATGGCAAGAGGTGAAGCAAGAGAAAACTACCTATCTAGGCAAGTTTAAATGAGGCCAGAAGTTACAAACAACAATTCCGGAAAATCCCCATGTGCATAAAATGAATTTGGTACTGTTCTGCCCTAAATCATATTTTATTGTTGTTAAACAGGAAAATAAATTGCACCATGTTAAACTAGGCATTTTTCCACCCCATTTACATATAAAGTTTATTAAATTTGGAGCTACGGTTAAATAGTTATGAAATAAATCATTTTAACAAAGCATTTAAGCAAATTTAAACAAACAGCATTTTTAACATTTTAAACATGGATGAAAGTGGCATATTATGAATCTACACAAAATTCTAAGCATTTTACATGTTTAAATCATTTTAATCTGATGCATGGTTCATGAGTTATTATATGCATGAAGATGAGGGTCTTTTCTGTAAAACTGCAAAACCCGGGATAATTGCTAAAATCGCAGATCTGAAGAAAAAAAAACCTACACGGGCAGAAACTGGCTGGCCCAACAGGAGCATACAGAGGGCGGGGCTTCTCACCAGGCCGCATGGGCCGGTTGGTGGAGAGGGAGGCCGGCAAGGGGCGCTCTGGGCCTGGCGCAAATCTGGCCCAAGCGGGCGACGTGGTCTCGTCCATGCTGGCAGTGGAACAGGTCAACGAGGGGGGGCGCGCCTCGTTCGTCTTCGAAGCAGAGGAACCAGGGGCACGGCGAGGACGGGGTCAACGGCGCGGCAGCAGTGGGGGCTTGGCGCACGGCGATCTCGAGCGGCAGCGGCTGCAGGGAAGGCTGGCGAGGTGGAGATGGGGCGGATCCGGCTGGCCGGTGCCGGATCCGGGCAACGACGGCATGGACGGAGCTCAGGGGCGGCCATGGCATTTTCCTGTGCAGAGAGAGTCGAGAGGGAGATCGTGAGACGGAGAGGGAGCAACGAGGGGAGCACGATGGAGAGAGAGGCAGGGGCACGCGACCGGAGGCGTGATGGCGCTCGCACGCGGTGGCGGGCTAGCCGAAGATGCTGCGACGGCGGGGATGGCCGTCGTGAGGGAGACGAGGTCTCGTACAGGCAACAGCGGGGCGTGGGTCTCCAAAGCGGCGGATCCAGGCGGTGGGGAGCTCGCCAATGGCGCATCCATCCATGGCGTCGGGGAAGAGCCTGGGGCGGTGCCATGACTCGATCTATTGCAAGCAGAGGAAGAAAAGTGAGGAACAAGGAGAAGTAGAGGAAGGGAGGAAGGAGAGCAGGGCGCGATACGGAGGCCTGGTATCGCCGGGTTGGTCGCTGACGTGAGGAGGCAGGGAGCAGGGGAGCCTCGGGAGGCGACGGGCAGAGGAGCTCGGGCTCCTGCAGGATTTGGGCGTCGATGGTGGTTGGACAGGAGGGAAAAAACAAGGAGAAGGTGGAGGCTGCGAGGGGATTGGGCGCTGGTGGATCCCGAGGGGATTTGTTGGAGTGGCGGCGCGGCTGGGAGGATGGAACAGGTCCCTAGATTTTAGGGTTTGGTCTCAAATGGATTAAGGTTTGACTATATATAGGGAAAAGAGAGGGGGTTTGGATCATCCGATCAAAATCTGACGGATGAGAATAAATAGGTAGGAAGCCCAAATAAGAAAACGGAGATGTTTTAGAGATGTTAGGGGATGATCCGGACTCAAAGGTGATGACTGAGCGGTTCGGGTTCGGGGCAAGTTTTCGGACGCACGCAAGAGGGGGTCGGTGGTTGTGCAGAGAGGTTGCGTAGGCAGACAAATAAGAGGGGAACGAAACTCGGTTGGACTGGAACGACAAACGAAGGCAAAGTGGTCCGAGGAGGTCAACGAGGACAAGGGGCCTGACAAAATGACAACAGAGGCAAAGAGAGAAAGGGCAACTACGAACGGTTACGAGTTTTCTTAAAACATGCAGATGCAAAGCGCATGATGCTATGATATGAAATGCAAGACATGAAAAAAAATGCAAAACAAAAGACAAAAACCCAACCACGAAGGAAATACCATTTCGCATCTCCGGAAAAGGCAAGAGTTGGAGTTACGAATATGGAAAGTTGTATCCGGGGCGTTACAACACTCCACCACTATGAGAGGATCTCGTCCCGAGATCTAGGATGGCACCGGAGAGAAACGGAAGAGGAAGAGAAGAGGTAAACTAAGTTGCTTCTTCAACAAACGAGTGAAGCCATGAACCTTGAGATGTT
Source organism: Triticum aestivum (assembly GCF_018294505.1). Taxonomy (NCBI): domain Eukaryota; kingdom Viridiplantae; phylum Streptophyta; class Magnoliopsida; order Poales; family Poaceae; genus Triticum; species Triticum aestivum. The sequence goes on along the minus strand of NC_057813.1, from coordinate 228,807,602 downwards.
GAGCAAAATGAAAGAAAGAAAACAACGAAGATGAGCAAAGTTGAAAACACTCCATTAGAAAAGAGGAACAAGGGATACGACGAGAACCAAGAGGTTTAGTGATAAGATAGATATTGAAACCACTCCGGTTAAAACTAGATAGAGAAGGAATAAGATTGATATAATTTGGGCAGCACTCCGACTGAAAGAAAAAGGAAAACTTGATAAGATGAAAAGAACTTGAAGAGATGACACAACACTCCAGTTAAATGGATAAGCATGAAAAGAACACGATCCTCACAAAACGAGGTGATAGGTGAAGAGCACAACATCACAATGCCTCCGGAAGAAATGAAAAAAAAGGAATGGAATGAACGGAGGAAAACTTGATCTTGAAAGAGCACGCTTACAGGAAAAGCTAGAACGGAGTTGTTGGATTATCAACAACGAAAGGATAAGCTTGTTGTGGGCTTATGGAAGACAACTCAAAATTATGAGGTGACAAACGGCCACTAACTAAAAACAAATGATTGCTTGAGAGCAATGAAGAGATGAAAACTTCTTTCGCCGAGAGGATAGGAGAAAACTTGGATCATTGATAAACACCACAATAGCAACATTCCTTAGGGAAGGCTTTAGGTGAAATCTTTTCCAAGATAACTCCAACGAAGAGATTAATGGATTTAAAATATCTCATTCTTGACAACATGTGAATCATGAAACACGAACTCAAATTGTCAAGAATGACATAACACCACCTCAAGAGATAAGGTAGAAAGAATTGCACTTCGGATGCAAGATGAAGAATGCTTGTACTCCTCAAAACAAAACATGTGTTGGGCACCATGTTTATTTTATAGTATAGCTTGATGGATCATAACTTCAAGAGAAATCTTGAAGAACAATTGAAGAATGAAAAGAATCCTTGACGAACCATCATGAATAAACTCTCGAAGAACTCCGGATAAATAAAAGAAGGTCGCAAGGAGAGAAGCTTGAAAAGAATAAGATGAATCCTTGCGTTGATTAGATGGAGCTTCGCGATGATATAACCGAGAAAACTTGGAACTCCAGAAAGAAAGATGAACAAATGAGATCAAAATTTTTGATGAACCTCCGGAATAAGGAATTAAACACTTGGATGAAACAAGAATAAGCATTACATTATGCTTATCCTTCACCAATTTAGATTGATGGCAAGCAACGGATTTGGCATACTACTTATTCCCATTGAAAAAGGATTAAGAAAGATATAGCGTAAACTTGAGAATGTATTGATGGAGCCACCAGTGGGATTTGGAAACAACGAATATTTGATATGATAACGAAGGAAGTGAAATCTTGAAAGAACCACCGTAAGAATTGAAAATGAACATAGCAAAGGCACAATTCACTGGGAAGAATTGGAAAACGAATGAAGATACTTGAGGGGATTTAAATACATGAGAACGAAGAGATCATGAACTGATTAGAGGGTATTTGAACGATGCGTCAGAAGAATTCGAGAACGAGAGTTGAACGCTGAGAATGAATAATTATGAGGTGATGGGATCCGGAGAATCAAACTGAAAAGGCTCCCGAATTGCTCCGGATGGATGAAAAGAATTCTCACAATCGAAAACAATTATGAGAGGATGACATCAAGCTAGAACCATGAATCTTGAAGAGAATGGAGCAAGATTTAAGAGAATTCCTTCTTCGGTCTTCAAAATCCGAGAATGACAACAAGAACACCATCATGAATTGTTGAGACACTCTGGAAGAATGAAAAACAAAGAGGTTGAGCCAACAATGAAAAATAATTTGAAATCGATCTTGGAGAAGGAATATGACTGATGAAAATTCATTCTTACGTCAAACTTCAAAAAGGATTTGAGAATAACTCCAGAATAATTAGAAGAGTTCGGTAAGATCTTGGGAAAAGACCTGTGGGTTAGGGCCCACTAAAAGGAAACACCGTTGGAAATGATTTTAAAGAGAGATTGCACCGGTTGAATTAAATGGCTTGAATGAGATAACAATCTCCAAATAGCTTGAACGGATTAAGAATGGAAACACAAATCTTCTGAGATATCTTCAACACTCTGGAACAAATGAATAGCAAGAGGTGAGTGATTGAGAGGTGCACCGGCATGAGAAAGCATTTGACACGAGGAAAGGAATATGATGAACACCGAAAGCTTGAATTGGATCCACCGGAGAAGAAAAAAGAACGAAGGATGATGAACTTGAAGCTCGTGAGCATCTTCACGAGGGATCACCGGATCAGAACATTGATTGAAAAGAGTGAAGTGACTTCACATGAATAAATGGATACTTGATTAAAAAATGAGTCCTTTAAGAAAAGGGTGGGAGGGTGGGGAAAAACAAAGACAACTTCGGATGAACGAAACAAACACCATTGAGAAAACTTAGAATTGATCTTGCGGATGGCGAGAATGATGGGATCATCTCAAAGAGAAGCGCACCGGTTGGAAAAGAATTAACATGACAACCTCAATGATCAAAAGGATTAGTATTCACATAGCAATATGAGAACACCGTTTAGGAAAGGTATGGATTCAACATTTGACTTCAAAGCAACTTGAATACCACAAATAAAACAAGACAAAGGATTGGCTTGCAGAATAAGCCAGAACAAACATATGATAGATCCCATATCGTATCATGTGTATGTTGGAAAGATATCCTACGAGCTACTTGAATTCCCACCTATAAACTCCCGAAACTTTCTGGTTATGCAATCTGGTGTTGGGGATACAGGGGAAGCAATATATGTCACCCAAACTAACAATATCTACATCCAAGTTGTATCCATCCGTCAACACATAACCAAGAAACCTTCGGAAATCGTGTACCTCAACCTTCAAAAATCATCCGTTATACGAGTTATGGCAATACTCCCGAACTCCCCAGTACTGGGTGGCGTCGAGGTTATCTCACCAACAACTGCATAAAAGAGATTTTCGATGTCGGCAAAACTCAGGTATTCCAGAATTGCAACGATAAAATTGTGACGACAACACCTCGGAGCTCAACTCCCCGGGTCACTGCCACATAAAAGACAGGAGGCACCAAGAACAATGTTCTCGTCACAAAACCATCGGAACGAGTCCAAGATACCCGCGTGATCCTAATTTTTTTTAGTGAAATTTGAGGAGAGGAAAGTCAAAACATCTACGTCAGGAGACCTCACCAGAGCGATGAAGGGGGCTGAGGAGTAAAAAGAATCCTACTCTCCGATATATATAATCCTAAGACTCAAAATAGTTTTCTTCTAGACTCAACAACGGCCAACAATCAAGGGGGCTCTTATGGTCGGTCGAGGCTCTGATACCAACTTGTCACGCCCAATATGCGATACTATCCTAAAGAGACTCGAAGGTCCCACCAAGGATAGAACGGCATATTGAAACACTTTTGCAAGGTGGATATCATTACATCAACATTACATAATAGATGGGGATACATACAAAAGGCATACAATGCCACCCGAATACAACATCGTCTTACATAAGAGCACCATCCGACTACGGAAGAAACACAAACAGAAACTCAAACGACATCCACCCTGCTAGCCCAGCCTGCCGACCTGGAATCTAGCCCCTGATCGAAGAAGAAGCAGAAGAAGAACTCCAAAACAAGCAAACATCGCTCTCGCATCATGATCGTCGCATAACCTATACCTACAATTGTTGTTGTAGTAATCTGTGAGCCACGAGGACTCAGCAATCCCATTACCATGGGTATCAAGACTAGCAAAGCTTAATGGGAAAGGAAGGGGTAAAGTGGTGAGGTTGCAGCAACGACTAAGCATATATGGTGGCTAACATACGCAAATAAGAGCGAGAAGAGAGCAAATGGAATGGTCGTGAAGCTAGCAATGATCAAGAAGTGATCCTGAACTCCTACTTACGTCAAGCATAACCCAAAAACCGTGTTTACTTCCCGGACTCCGCCGAAAAGAGACCATCACGGCTACACACACGGTTGATGCGTTTTAATTCGGATTTGGTGTCAAGTTATCTACAACCGGACATTAACAAATTCCCATCTGCCCATAACCGCGGGCACGGCTTTCGAAAGATTATACCCTGCAGGGGTGTCCCAACTTAGCCCATGATAAGCTCTCGCGATCAACGAAGGATATACCTTCTCCCAGGAAGCCCCGATCAGACTCGGAATCCCGGTTTACAAGACATTTCGACAATGGTAAAACAAGACCAGCAAAGCCGCCCGATGTGCCGACAAATCCCGATAGGAGCTGCACATATCTCGTTCTCAGGGCACACCGGATGAGATATCCTACGAGTAAAACAAGACCTCGAGTTTCCCTGAGGGGGCCCCGCAGTCTACTAAGTTCGGACCAACACTCGAAGGAGCACTGGCCCGGGGGGGGGGGTTAAAATAAAGATGACCCTCAGGCTCCGGAAACCCAAGGGAAAAGGGCTAGGTGAGGCAAATGGTAAAACCAAGGTTGGGCCTTGCTGGAGGAGTTTTATTCAAAGCGAACTGTCAAGGGGGTCCCATAAATCACCCAACTGCGTAAGGAACGCAAAATCCGGGAACATAACACCGGTATGACGGAAACTAGGGCGGCAAGAGTGGAACAAAACACCAGGCAAGAGGCCGAGTCTTCCACCCATTACCAAGTATATATATATGCATTAATTAAATAAGAGATATTGTGATATCCCAACATAACCTTGTCCGTCATGGGGCAATCTTCAACTTCACCTGCAACTAACAACGCTATAAGAGGGGCTGAGCAAAAACGGTAACATAGCCAAACAACGGTTTGCTAGGAAGGGTGAAAAGGTTAGAGGCAGACATGGCAAATTGGGAGGCTTGAAGAACAAGTGATAGGTAGCGCAGCATAGCGATAGAACGAAACAACTAGCATAGCAATGATAGTAGTGAGATCTAGGATAACGACCATCGTGCCTGAAATCCCGCTAGGAAGAAGAACGAGTCCATGAAGAAGATGAACGGATGAAGCCGAACCAAGCATAGACGAACGAATCCTCACGATCGCAACATTATCGGAACTAAGAAGCAACACGGGAAAGAAACAAACAACATGGTAAACACACAAGCATAAACATAGCATGATGCACAACCAAGTATGATGCATGTCCGGTTTAAAGAGCATGGCATGGCAAAGTGCAACAAACAACACTACAAATTAAGTGGATCTTAATATGCAACGAGTTGAATATTGACAAAACTTCACAAAATTTATTTAGTTCGCTCTTGTTTAGGTACACAACAATATTAAATGTTGTTAAACATGGCAAGAGGTGAAGCAAGAGAAAACTACCTATCTAGGCAAGTTTAAATGAGGCCAGAAGTTACAAACAACAATTCCGGAAAATCCCCATGTGCATAAAATGACTTTGGTACTGTTCTTCCCTAAATCATATTTTATTGTTGTTAAACAGGAAAATAAAGTGCACCATGTTAAACTAGGCATTTTTCCACCCCATTTACATATAAAGTTTATTAAATTTGGAGCTACGGTTAAATAGTTATGAAATAAATCATTTTAACAAATCATTTAAGCAAATTTAAACAAACAACATTTTTAACATTTTAAACATGGATGAAAGTGTCATATTATTAATCTACACAAAATTCTAAGCATTTTACATGTTTAAATCATTTTAATCCGATGCATGGTTCATGAGTTATTATATGCATGAAGATGAGGGTCTTTTCTGTAAAACTGCAAAACCCGGGATAATTGCTAAAATCGCAGATCTGAAGAAAAAAAAACCTACATGGGCCGAAACTGGCTGGCCCAACAGGAGCATATAGAGGGCGGGCCTTCTCACAAGGCCGCATGGGCTGGTTGGTGGAGAGGGAGGCCGGCAAGGGGCGCTCTAGGCCTGGCGCAGATCTGGCCCAAGCGGGCGACGTGGTCTCGTCCACGCTGGCAGTGGAACAGGTCAACGAGGGGGGCACGCCTCGTTCGTCTTCGAAGCAGAGGAACCAGGGGTGCGGCGAGGACGGGGTCAACAGCGCGGCAGCAGTGGGGGCTTGGCGCACGGCGGTCTCAAGCGGCAGCGGTTGCAGGGAAGGCTGGCGAGGTGGAGATGGGGCGGATCCGGCTGGCCGGCGCCGGATCCGGGCAACGACAGCGCGGACGGAGCTCAGGGGCGGCCATGGCGTTTTCCTGTGCAGAGAGAGTCGAGAGGGAGATCGTGAGATGGAGAGGGAGCAACGAAGGGAGCAAGATGGAGAGAGAGGCAGGGGCACACGACCGGAGGCGTGATGGCGCTCGCAGGCAGTGGCAGGCTGGCCGAAGATGCTGTGACGACAGGGATGGCCGTCGTGAGGGAGACGAGGTCCCGTACAGGCAACGGCGAGGCGTGGGTCTCCAAAGCGGCGGTTCCAGGCGGTGGGGAGCTCACCAATGGCGCGTCCATCCATGGCGTCAGGGAAGAGCCTGGGGCGGTGCCATGACTCGATCTGTTGCAAGCAGAGGAAGAAAAGTGAGGAACTAGGAGAAGTAGAGGAAGGGAGGAAGGAGAGCAGGGCGCGAGACGGAGGCCTGGTATCGTCAGGTTGGTCGCCGATGTGAGGAGGCAGGGAGCAGGGGAGCCTCGGGAGGCAACGGGCAGAGGAGCTCGGGCTCCTGGAGGATTTGGGCGTTGATGGTGGTTGGACAGGAGGCAAAAAACAAGGAGAAGGTGGAGGCTGCGAGGGTATTGGGCACTGGTGGATCCCGAGGGGATTTGTTGGAGTGGCGGCGCGGCTGGGAGGATGGGACAGGTCCCTAGATTTTAGGGTTTGGTCTCAAATGGATTAAGGTTTGACTATATATAGGGAAAGGAGAGGGGGTTTGGATCATCCGATCAAAATCTGACGGATGAGAATAAATAGGTAGGAAGCCCAAATAAGAAAACGGAGATGTTTTCGAGATGTTAGGGGATGATCCGGACTCAAAGGTGATGACTGAGCGGTTTGGGTTCGGGGCAAGTTTTCGGACGCACGCAAGAGGGGGTCGGTGGTTGTGCAGAGAGGTTGTGTAGGCAGACAAATAAGAGAGGAACGAAACTCAGTTGGACTGGAACGACCAACGAAGGCAAAGCGGTCTGAGGAGGTCAACGAGGACAAGGGGCCTGACAAAATGACAACGGAGGCAAAGAGAGAAAGGGCAACTGCGAATGCGTTCCGAGTTTTCTTAAAACATGCAGATGCAAAGCGCATGATGCTATGATATGAAATGCAAGACATGAAAAACATGCAAAACAAAAGACAAAAACCCAACCACGAAGGAAATACCATATCGCATCTCCGGAAAAGGCAAGAGTTGGAGTTACGAATATGGAAAGTTGTATTCGGGGCGTTACAGAACTTGTAGAGATGCTCAAAGGAGCACGGCGGCGCTTCCGATTATGGAAGGTATCAGCTTGCCGGCAAGGTGCGAGAGAAGCTTGGGCCATGGTGAAGACGCGATACGCCAAGGCTGACCCGAACCATATGGCCGAAGTTGGACCTGCTGGGCCAAATGGACAAGAGATACCCGTTAGTTTGGTGTATGATCAAGTAGCGTTAGCTGCAAAGTATTCCCAGCAGGATTGTAAGTTAGAAAGCCTGTTGGATGGTATAGAGGAAGAGTACAGCTAGTCGATATGATTATGTAATTTGAACGGGCTCATGTACTCCCTAGCCGGATTGAAAATCATTTGTCATGGCGGACCTTTTCGCTTCAGCCCCCGGACCCGACAGTCCGGGGTGTATCCAAATACCCACACAGTTATGAAAAACCGGGGTATGCGTGGAAACCAGGCATAGGGGTCATAAGTGCTTGAACAAACAAGTACCCAACTAGTTATGTTATATTACATGGATAGTAAGAAACATCTTCCAGAGAGAATAGTTCCGTTAGGGGTTCCTTTCTGTGGGTACGCATGCATCGATGTGCATGTCCGAACTGCGAACAGAAGCGCATGAAACAAAATATCTGGGTATTTTCGTTGTTATGAACGAGAACATATTTTGTTCACTGACCGAATATTCCCTTAAGAACGCTAGCTTTCGGCTTCACCCATTCTAAGGTAAACATCTGGCTCAACCAGCAGTAACAATCGCAGAGGTGCTCCCCTTATGCCCTAGCCGAATTAATGGGAATGTAGGGCATAAATACAAGAGCCAGGCAACCCAGCATGGCCAAAACTTAAGTCATATCGATGCATATAATGGTGAAGAAAAGGCACATATGGGAAAAAATGCATATGTGGCTGGCAAGAAGCCAATAAAAGTGGTTATATTTAGCTTCCAAATAGGAAGCCCCCAGGTATAGTGTGCACGCATAATGCAGCCGGAGTGCTCAGGGCATCCGTACAGTTTTAAGGCTGTAAAAAAAGGAAAAAAAAGGGGAGAGAAAGGATGAAAGGGAACATAATTGAAGAAGCGGAGTGAAGGAGATGAACACTGGGTTCGGCGCTTGGCATAGAATCTCCAGAGTCTGGCCACGTTCCATGGGTTCGGCTTGAGTCTGTTATCAGATGCGCTGCGCAGACGGTACGCTCCTCCGATGAGAACTTTATCAATGATGAAGGGACCCTCCCACTTGGGTTTGAGCTTGTCCTTCTTCTTCCCAGGTAGGTGTAGAACGAGTTCGCCAATGTTATACGTTTTGGCCCGTACTTCTCTGCTTTGATACCTTCGAGCCTGTTGCTGATAGAATGTGGAACGGGCTTTAGCGACATCACGCTCCTCCTCCAAAGCATCTAAGTTGTCCTGTCGGTCTAGCTCGGCTTCCTTCTCTTCATACATGCGCACGCGAGGTGAGTCATGAATTATATCGTAGGGCAGCACTGCTTCTGCGCCGTACACCATAAAAAATGGTGTGTATCCGGTGGTGTGATTCTCCGTGGTCCACAGCCCCCAGAGTACGAAGTCGAGTTCCTCGACCCAATGCATGTCTGATTCCTTCAAGGATCGCACTAGTCTGGGTTTGATGCCGCTCATAATAAGACCATTTGCACGTTCGACTTGACCATTTGTTTGGGGGTGATAGACAGAGGCGTAATCGAGCTTAATGCCCATTTTGCCGCACCAGGATTTTACCTCCTCGACTATAAAATTCGAGCCATTGTCGGTGATGATACTGTGGGGGACACCGTAGCGGTGTACAACCTCCAATATGAAGTCTATCACTGGTTTGGATTCGGCCGTTTTAACTGGTTTGGCTTTTATCCATTTGGTGAACTTGTCCACCATGACCAATAAGTATTTTTTCTTATGGCCTCCCCCTTTAAGGGGTACCACCATATCCAGCCCCCAGACCACGAAGGGCCAAGTTATGGGGATTGTTTGGAGAGCGGTAGGGGGCATATGGCCCTGATTGGCAAATAGTTGACAACCAACGCAATGTTGGACAAGGTCCTGTGCATCCGCCCGGGCTATCGGCCAGTAGAATCATGTCCAAAAGGCCTTGCTCATGAGAGCTCAGGCTGCCGCGGGTGCCCGCCTAGTCTGGAATGGATTTAGGCTAAGAGCTGCCGCCCTTCCTCCTCGGAGATGCATCGTTGTAGCACTCCGGTGGGGCTCTTCTTGTAGAGTTCTCCTTCATGGACTTTGTAGGCTTTAGAGCATCGCACAATACAACGTGCCTCATTTTGGTCCTCGGGGAGCTCTTGCCTATTAAGGTAGGCCAAGAAGGGCCTGGTCCACGGGGCGATGACAACCATTATTACTGGGCCAAAGATGTTATTTCGGTGGCAGAACCTACAATTACGTCAGAAGGTTCAGAATCTGGAGTTGTGTTCGGAGCCAGACTAATAGTGCTGGACTCCCCTTCCCATGCCACGGACGGCTTGAACAACCTTTCTAAGAAGATATTAGGTGGGACGGGGTCGCGTCTAGCACCGATGCGGGCGAGGATATTGGCCGGTTGGTTATTTTCTCTGACCACATGGTGGAATTCGAGCCCCTCGAACCGAGCTGAAATTTTGAGGATGGCATTGCGATAAGTCGCCATTTTCGGGTCCTTGGCGTCAAAGTCTCCATTTACCTGAGATATTGCGAGGTTCGAGTCCCCGCGCACTTCGAGGCGTTGAATGTCCATGGAGACTGCCATCCGAAGACCATGCAATAGAGCCTCGTATTCGGCTGCATTGTTGGAGTCTGTGTATAGTTTTTGGAGGACGTACTACACCGTATCTCCGGTGGGGGATGTCAGGACGACACCTGCTCCCAATCCAGCCAGCATTTTGGAGTCGTCAAAATGCATGACCCAATTTGAGTACGCGCCGTACTCTTTATGGAGTTCGGCCTCTGTCCATTCGGCGACGAAGTCAGCCAGTACTTGCGACTTAATGGCCCGCCGTGGTTTGTATGTTATGTCGAACGGAAGGATCTCAATAGCCCATTTAGCAATTCGGCCTGTTGCGTCGCGGTTATTTATTATGTCACTGAGTGGTACTTCGGAGGCCACCGTAATCGCACACTCTTGAAAGTAGTGTCGTAGTTTCCGGGATGCCATGAAGACCGCATACACTATCTTTTGATAGTGCGGGTACCGAGATTTGCATGGAGTGAGGACAATGGACACGTAATATACCGGCTTTTGGAGCGGGAACTTGTGTCCATCTGCCTCTCATTCGACGACGAGCACTGCACTCACAACTTGGTTTGTTGCAGCTATGTATAATAATATGGGTTCACTAATGTTTGGAGCGGTCAGCACTGGGTTGGTGGCCAAGAGTGCCTTTATTTCTTCCAGTCCGGCCGTGGCCGCATCCGTCCACTCGAAGTGTTCGGTGCATCAAAGAAGGCGATACAAGGGTAGTGTCTTTTCTCCTAAGCGGGAGATAAAGCGGCTTAAGGCAGCCACACATCCAGTTAGTTTCTGGATCTACTTGAGGTCTGTTGGGATAGCCAACTGTGATAGAGCTCGGATTTTGCCAGATTGGCTTCAATTCCTCTATTGGAAATGATGAACCCGAGCAATCTTCCGGAGGGTACTCCGAAGACACACTTCTCCGGGTTGAGCTTGATGTCGTATGTTCGGAGATTATCGAACGTAAGCCTCAAGTCATCTATTAAAGTTTCGACGTGTCTTGTTTTGATGACCACGTCATCTACGTAGGCCTCTACTGTCTTGCCGATTTGTTTTTACAGGCATGTCTGAATCATGCGTTGATAGGTTGCGCCAGCGTTTTTGAGCCCGAAGGGCATGGTGTTGAAACAGAAGGGGCCGTACGGAGTGATGAAGGCTGTTGCAGCCTGGTCAGACTCTGCCATCTATATTTGATGGTATCCAGAGTATGCGTCAAGGAAACACAATGAGGCGTGTCCTGCGGTGGCATCGATTATCTGATCAATGCGGGGGAGGGGGAAGGGATCCTTAGGGCAAGCTTTATTGAGGTCTTTGAAATCGACACACAAGCGCTAGGATTTTTCCTTTTTTGGTACCATTACCAAGTTTGCTAGCCTATCCGGATGTTTGATGTCTCTGATGAATCCGGCCCCGAGTAGCTTGGCTAGCTCTTCCCCCATGGCTTGCCGCTTGGGCTCTGAGAAGCATCTAAGAGTCTGCTTGACTGGCTTGTATCCTTTTAGTATATTGAGGCTATGTTCGGCCAGCCTGTGTGGGATGCCCGGCATGTCTGAAGGATGCCAGGCGAAAATATCCCAATTTTCACGCAGGAAGTCTCGCAGTGCGGCTTCTATTGTGGGGTTCAGCTGTGTCCCGATGGAAGCTGTCTTCGAAGGGTCCATTGGGTGGACCTGGAATTTGACTATCTCCTCCGCTAGTTTGAAGGAGGTGGATTTAGGTCGCTTGTCGAGTATCACATCGTCTCTGTCCACTGTTGCTCACAGTGTTGTTAGTTCTTCGGCCGCGAGGGCTTCTGATAATGCCTCTAGGGCGAGGGCGGCGGTTTTATTTTCGGTGCGGAGTGCGACGTCCGGATCGCTAGCTAGAGTGATGAATCCGTTGGGCCCGGGCATTTTGAGCTTCATGTACCTGTAATGGGGTATAGCCTGAAAGCTCGTGAATGCGTCCCGCCCCAAGAGGGCATGGTATCCATTGCTGAACGGGGCCACTTGGAATGTAATTTCTTCGGACCTGTAATTCTCCAGCGTGCCGAATACCACATCCAGTGTGATTTTTCCCATGCATTGTGCCTCCCGACTAGGGATGATTCCCCTGAAGGTCGTGCTGCTCTGTTCAATGCGGCTCTTGTCAATTTCCATCTGGTTAAGGGTTTCCTCATAGATGAGGTTTAGTCTGCTTCCGTTGTCCATGAGCACTTTGGTGAGCCTGAAGCCATCCACGATTGGGCTAAGGACCAAGGCGGCTGGTGCTCGGACTATTCGGAATTGAGGTTCGTCACTGGCATTGTAAGTTATAGTCGTGTCGTTCCATGGGTTTATTGTTGCCACGTGGCAAACTTCTGCGAGGCTGCGCTGAGCTCGCTTGCGCCTGTTATTTGAGGCGAAAGTCTCGAAGACTGTAAATACCGTATTGTTGTCTCCGGCGGGATGTTGCTCTGCTGTATGTTTTATGAGGAGATCCTCGCCGCTCTTTGCTACCTGCCGGAGTATCCAACATGCTCTAAGGCTATGCGTTGGCATAGTATCTGGTGTGCTGTGAATCTTGCACGGCCCGTTTAGCCATTCTTCCAATACGGTTCCGCGCCTTGCGGCGGGCTTTACTTTTTTGGTACTTGAATTGGGTGACTTACGAGAGTTTACCCGTTTAGTTTAGACAGAGGATTTGGCTAGAGCCGGATTGTCCCAGAAACTTGTTTGGGTTTTCCAGGCGCTTTCCATCGCGCAGTACTTTTGCACTATGGCCGCTAAGTCAGTGAAGTGTACTATGTCACGGTGACTTATAGCGTTGAGAATCCCTTTCTTCGTGCAATTTTCGCAAAAGAGGGAGATTGCATCTGCCTCGCGATAGTCCTTGACCCTGTTTATCACAAGGAGGAATCTAGCCCAGTAGTGATGTACTGTTTCTTGGGGCTCTTGTCTGACATGGGAAAGATTGGATAAATCTGGGGGGGTGGGCGTATTTGAATTCGAATCCCGACCCGATCTGGGACCCAGGGGAAAAGAAGCTTCCGAGCTCAACGACTCGGGTTCTGGGGCATTGCCCAATTTCTTCGGCCCGCCCCCCGATCCTGAGTCCGGGACTGGGGTCATGTCCTCCCGCGAGCGAGTGTCCGGCTCGAAGAGCTCGGAAATCCGGACATAGTTCGTCCTCATAGTGGAGGTAGAATTAGGATGATGCTCTTCCACTACCGCTATCTCATGGGTAACTGGTGGAGAGTGAATCTCCCTTTGATCAGGTTTAAGCCTGATCTGGTCATAGTCCATAGCGACGCCCAGGGCGGCGATGCGATCCAAGAGCTCATTGAGGGAGAAGAACTCCATTGGGTCCATCCGTTCGGCAAATTCCGAATCAACATGGAGGCTATTTTTAATGACCTGAGAAGTCATCATCGGCATAACAGCCGATCAGGCAGTCATAACGAAGCCGCCCAGCCAGAGAATTTGGCCTAAAGCCAGGGCTCCCCCGGAGGTGATGTTGTCTTTGACAACGAGACGACCCATGAAGCCTTCTCGCGATGACACAGTGGAACTCTCAATGAAAGCACCAATGTCGGTGTCAAAACTGGCGGATCTCGGGTAGGGGTTCCCGAGCTGTGTGTCTAAGGCTAATGGTAACAGGAGACTGGGGACACGATGTTTACCCAGGTTTGGGCCCTCTCGATGGAGGTAATACCCTACTTCTTGCTTGATTGATCTTGATGATATGAGTATTACCAGAGTTGATCTACCACGAGATCAGAGAGGCTAAACCCTAGAAGCTAGCCTATGGTATGATTGTTGTTTTGTCCTATGGACTAAACCCTTCGGTTTATATAGACACCGGAGGAGGCTAGGGTTACACAGAGTCGGTTTACAAAGGAGGAGATCTACATCCGAATCGCCAAGCTTGCCTTCCACGCCAAGGAGAGTCCCATCTGGACATGGGATGGAGTCTTCTGTCTTGTATCTTCATAGTCCAACAGTCCAGCCAAAGTATATAGTCCGGCTATCCGGATACCCACTTATCTAGGACTCCCTCAGGGGGTGGCGGATCATCCCGCTGTCGCACCTCGGTGAAGCGTGAGGAGGGGTCCGTTTGAGCACCGGAGGGTGATGCACATCCTCATCCGCAGCTGTCACGGGGCGAGTCGTGCTTATTTTGTTTTTTCTCCCTTCCTGCATAGAGAGAGAGAGAGAGAGAGAAGTGTCGAGCCCCGTGGGGGCATGCTGGACTGTTGCCTTTAATTATCATGCTGTTTCTATTATCTCCATGCTGCGTTTCGGTATTGCATGCTCATGCGTAGGAATAACTTAGCTCGGGGGGATTCGTTGCGGCCTTTGCCTCGGGAGGCTCCGGCCAGAGGCCTTGTCGTGCATCTTGAGGCCTGCAAAAAATTAGTCAGAGGGACAGGCTCCATCCCTCAGCTGTGAGGGCGACCAACTCAGGTCCTGCATTTGTGTCGCGATGCCCGTGGGGCATGGACCGGGAGGAGTGCTCCCGCTGTGAACTTAGGTTGGGAAACCTCATGAAATTTAGCTAGAAGATACTCGCGAGGGCACCCGCGCAGCCCCCCCTCGTGAGGTTTGCGAAAGGAAAGACGAGTCAGGCGAACAACAAAGATAGGAAACCACAGGACGGGGATGGCGTACAACATCAAAAGCAACTCCAACTAAAGCCCCAAACAAAGATGAACTAGCCAACTGCAGAAAGCAAATGATAAGCCGCGTCTGACACCTAATCTAGTCTTTGACGTCTTCTCACCAGCGCGGAGCTAAGTGCTGCCACTGGGCATGGGCGGGAGCCCCCGAGCTCTGGGGGCGGCAATCCGGAGACTCCGGGGCGTGTACAACCCCAACTCATTATTACGTGAGAGTGTCATGGGCGGGGAGCTTCATAGGCATTGGCCTTCTTCACAGGCACCGGGCCTTCCTTTGGGGTAGTCGAGCTTCACAGGCATTGGCCTTCTTCATAGGCATCGGGCCTTTCCTCAGGGCTACAAGCTTCACAGGCGTTGGCCTTGTTTACAGGAACCGGGCCTTTCTTTGGGGAAGTCGAGCTTCACATGCATTGGCCTTCTTCACAAGCACCGGGCCTTTCCTCAGGGCGAGAAGCTTCACAGGCGTTGACCTTCTTCACAGGCACCAGGCCTTTTCTCATTGGCACTGGGCCCCACTTCAAGGGTAGAATCTCCGGAGGTGCTGAATGTTCCACGCATTCGGGATGGGCACCCCCTCCTGGGTCTCCAAGCACGCGGAGTCGGGCCTATAAACATGAATAACCTTGAACGGGCCCTCCCACATGGGCGAGAGCTTGCGCAGACCTTCTCTGGAGAGCACCCGCCTGAGCACGAGGTCCCCTACCTCGAGAGTCCTGGGTGGATGTTGCAGCAATGGTACCACCGCAGCGCCTCTTGGTATCTTGCCACCCGAAGCGCGACCTCCCGTCAGCATTCCTCCCCCGGCACGAGGTTCGTCCCCCGCATGGCGTCCTGTTGCGCTTCGTCGAATGCCAGGACCCGCGTGGAGAGATGCTTGACCTCGTGAGGGAGGATCGCCTCTGCTCCGTAGACGAGGAAGAATGGGGTCTCTCTAGTCGACTTGGTTGCGGTCATGCGGATGGACCACAGCACAGACTGGAGCTCGTCATACCAGCCCCTGCCGTAGGCCTCCAGCTTCTTCTTGAAGGTCCTGGTTTTGAGGCCTTTCAGGACCTTCGCATTAGCATGTTCAGCCTGGCCATTGCTCCGAGGGTGCGCCACCGAAGCATAGCATATCTGCATTCCAAGGTTAGCACAATACGTTTTGAAGAGATTGCTGGTGAACTGCGAACCATTGTCGGTGATGATGCGGTTAGGCACTCCGAATCGGCTCACGAGGCCCCTGATGAACTTGACTGCTGAGCTGGATGGGATGCTGTGGACAGCTTCCACCTCTGCCCACTTACTGAATTTGTCGATGGCGACGTAGAGGTAGCGATAGCCCCCAGGCGCTCGGGGAAATGGGCCCAAAATGTCCAGCCCCCAAACCGCAAACGACCATGAGAGGGGTATGGTCTGCAAGCCCTGAGCTGGCTGATGGATCTGCTTGGCATGGAATTAGCAGGACTCACAAGCCTTCACCAGCTCGATGGCGTCGTTGAGTGTTGTAGGCTAGTAGAATCCGCTGCGGAACGCCTTGCCAATGAGGGTTCGTGACGACGAGTGGTGCCCACAATCTCCATCGTGTATGTCTGCCAGCAGTTCTTTCCCCTGTTCCCTGGAAATGCAACATAGGGACACGTTGTTCGGCCGCTTCTGGTAGAGCTCTCTGTCTTGAATGCAGTAGGTCGTGGCTTGCCGCGCCATGCGTTATGCGTCCTCCTCCTTCTCTGGCAGAGTCCCTTGCATTAAGTAACTCTTGAGTTCCACGGTCCAACATCCCTCCTGAGGCTCTAGCGCCAGGAGCAAGCGCGCTCCTGAGGTCGGGCCAAAGGCCGGAGCTCCTGAGGCAGGTGGTTGAGGGAGCTCCTCCTGAGGTTGCGATGTGCTTGATGGCGGCGGTGTTGCTGAGGGTTTGAAGAGTCGTTCCTCGAAGACGCCGGGCTCTTGGGGCAGCCGCCTAGACGCCCTTTTGGCGATGTCATCAGCCTCCTTATTGGTGCCGCGGGGCACATGCTGCAACTCCAAACCCCAAAACTGCTTTTCCATCCTGCGGACCTCCGCAAGATATGCTTCCATGTGCTCGTCCTTGGGCTCGTACACCTTGCTGGAGAAGTTGACGAGTAGCTGCGAATCACCTTTGATGATGAGGCGCTTTACCCCCAGGGCCACTGCAGCTTTCAAGCCCGCTATCAAACCCTCGTACTCTGCTATATTATTGGAAACCTTCTCTCCATGCTGGAAACAGAGTTGCACGGCGTAGTAGAGCTTGTCCTGAGTGGGGGATATGAGCATCGCGCCAGCCCCCGCGCCGTGTCGTGAGAACGCCCCGTCGAAGTGCATGACCCAACCATCCAGTGCCTCACTTCCTAGGGAAAGCGACCAATCCTCGCCGGCCTCGAGCCCCGGCGCCTCTGTCCATTCTGCCACAAAATCTGCAAGTGCGGCCCCTTTGACGACCCTCGTCGTGCTGAATTCCAACTGAAATGCTTGCAACTCGATGTTTCGTTCGGAAACCCTTCCCGCTGAGTTGGGACTCCTGAGTACTCTTTCCAATGGATACGCCGAGACGACCTTGATGGGGTGACCTTGGAAGTAGTGACACAGCTTCCGAGAAGCCAGTAATAGCACGAGCAAGAGCCTCTCGGGCATGGGGTACCGCGCCCTTGCATCCCGCTTCACCGTGCTGACGAAATACACGGGATGCTCGACGAGGGTGGGCGCGGCGACGGAGCCCGCACCCTCCAGGGAGTCGAGCGCCTCCCGAGGCGTAAGAGCCCCCGGCTCCTAACTGATTAGTCAGTTCTCCTCAACCATGGAAGCGCCTTCCTGCTGAGGCTGGTCCCCATCCGTCGAGGCTACGGTCCTCGCGAGGCCTGATACGTCTCCATCGTATCTATAATTTTTCATTGTTCCATGCCAATATTATTCAACTTTCATATACTTTTGGCAACTTTTTATACTATTTTTGGGACTAACATATTGATCCAGTGCCCAGTGCCAGTTCCTGTCTGTTGCATGTTTTATGTTTCGCACAAACCCCATATCAAACGGAGTCCAAACGGGATAAAAACGGGCGGAGAATTTTTTTTGGAATATTTGTGATTTTTAGGAAGTAAAATCAACGCGAGACAGTGCCAGAGGTGGCCACGAGACAGGGGCCCACGCCCACTCCAGGTGGGCGCGCCCCCCACCCTCCTAGGCCCCTCATAAGGCAGTTGATGCCCTTCTTTGGCCGCAAGAAAGCTAATTTTTGGAAAATGATCTGGGCGAAGGTTTCAATCCAATCGGAGTTACGGATCTCCAGATATAAAGGAAACGGTGCAGGACAGAATCAGAGAACGCAGAAATAGAGAGATAGATCCAATCTCGGAGGGGCTCTCGCCCCTCCCAAGCCATGTGAGCCAAGGACTAGAGGGGAAACCCTTCTCCCATCTAGGGAGGAGGTCAAGGAAGAAGAAGAAGAAGAAGGGGTCCTCTCTCCCTTGCTTCCGGTGGCGTCGGAGCGCTGCCGGGGGCCATCATCATCACTGCGATCTACACCAACACCTCCGCCATCTTCACCAACATCTCCATCACCTTCCCCCATCTATATTCAGCGGTCCACTCTCCCGCAACCCGCTGTACCCTCTACTTGAACATGGTGCTTTATGCTTCATATTATTATGCAATGATGTGTTGCCATCCTATGATGTCTGATTAGATATTCGTTGTCCTATCGGTGATTGATGAATTGCTATGATTGGTTTGAGTTGCATGTTTTATTATTGGTGATGTCCTATAGTGCCCTCCGTGTCGCGCAAGCATGAAGGATTCCCACTGTAGGGTGTTGCAATGCATTCATGATTCGCTTATAGTGGGTTGCATGAGTGACTGAAACACAAACCCGAGTAAGGGGATTGTTGCGTATGGGATAAAGGGGACTTGATACTTTAATGCTATGGTTGGGTTTTACCTTAATGAATCTTTAGTAGTTGCGGATTCTTGATAGAGTTCCAATCATAAGGGCATATGATCCAAGTAGAGAAAGTATGTTAGCTTATGCCTCTCCCACAAATAGAATTGCAATAGTGAAGTCAATTGCTTAGAGACAATTTCACAACTCCTACCACCACTTTTCCACACTCGCTATATTTACTTTATTGCTTCTTTATCTAAACAGCCCCTAGTTTATATTTACGTGTTCTTTATTATCTTGCAAACCTATCCTATCACACCTACAAAGTACTTCTAGTTTCATACTTGTTCGAGGTAAAGCGAACACTAAGCATGTGTAGAGTCGTATCAGTGGCATATAGGACTTGAGAGAATATTTGTTCTACCTTTAGCTCCTCGTTGGGTTCGACGCTCTTACTTATCGAAAGAGGCTACAACTATCCGGTATAGTTGCGGGTCATCAAGACCTTTTTCTGGCGCCGTTGCCGGGGAATCATAGCGTGGGGTCAATATTCTCGTGTGTGCTTGTTTGCTTTATCACTAAGTAATTTTTATTTGCTGTTCTAAGTTGTTCTCTACCTTTAGTTATGGATATGGAACACGAAATACCAAAAAAATTAGGTGTACTTGCTACTCATAGAGATGGGGTAACTCCTAAAACCCTCGATTCTCACTTTGTGAAGGATATTATGTACTACTTTGATAATCCTGAGAAAACCCCATTCAACTTTATAATGGGAGACATGTTGGATCAACATGAATACTTTAGGGATTATCTCTTGACACAAAAAGGGAAATTATTATGGGATCAATTTATTATGTTGCGTTGGTATGCTCAGGATCTATGCTTGAGATATGACATTACTTGTTGCTCTAGGATGAAGGCTCCACACCTTCCCTTTTCATGCAAATTTAATGATAATGAAAACTTAGCTTCTTATGCTAATGGTATATATGATTACTATGATGTTGAACAAATTGAAGAATTTGTTGCTTTTAAGGCTGCTTATGAAATTGAATCTTTGTTTGAAAAGTATGAAGCTTTAGATGATGATGTTTATAGGCCTGAAAATCTTGCTATACTTAGATATTGCTATGAAAATTATGAATACAATTACTATATTAATGCATTTATTGAGAAAGTCTCCGCTGTCCAAGAAGAGACTAATATTTTGCAGGAAGCTATGGACGAAGAAATTGATGAAACTGTGAGCTCATTGGATGAAAAAGATGATGAGGAGAGCGAAGAACAAAAGGAGGAAGAGAGAATTGATCACCCGTGCCCACCTTCTAATGAGAGTAACTCTTCACCTCATACATTGTTTAATTCCCCTTCGTGCTTACCGAAGGATGATTGCTATGATGATTGTTATGATCCCATTGATTTTCTTGTAATATCCCTTTTTGATGATGCTTGCTATGTTTGTGGCCAAGATGCCAATATGAATTATGCTTATGGAGATGAACTTGCTATAGTTCGTTATGTTAAACATGAAATTGTTGCTATTGCACCCACGCATGATAATCCTATTATCTTTTTGAATTCTCCCGACTACACTATATCGGAGAAGTTTGTGCTTATTAAGGATTATATTGATGGGTTGCCTTTTTATACTACACATGATGATTTTGATAGATATAATATGCATGTGTTTGCTGCTCCTACTTGCAATTATTATGAGAGAGGAACTATTTATCCACATCTCTATGTTTCCCATACTATGAAATTGCAAGAAACTGCTTACAGTATGCATTGGCCTTTACTATGTGTGCATGAATTGTTCTTTTATGACATGCCGATGCATAGGAAGAGAGTTAGACTTAGTTGTTGCATGATATATGTTACTTTGTGCTCACTACTAAATTACAAATCATTGGTAATTAAAATTGGCTTTGATATACCTTGGGATCCGGGTGGATCCATTACTTGAACACTATATGCCTAGCTTAATGGCTTTAAAGAAAGCGCTGTCAGGGAGACAACCCGGAAGTTTTAGAGAGTCATTTATTTCTGTTAAGTGCTTTTATATAGTTTAAAAACAAAAAAATAAAGAGGGGAACCTAAAAACTTTTCAAAAAGGAAAGTGAAAGTAAGAAAGACAAGCACTGTTGAAGTGGTAGAGCTCCTTGAACTTTGTTCACGCTCACGGAAACTTTGTGAATCTTGATTACAGAAACTTTTCATCAAAAATAATTATCCCCTTCTACAATTCCTTTGTATTATAAAAATAATGTGCCAAGGTTTGCCTTTAGGATGTTTACAATGCTTGTTGGTTTGTACGGTGCAGGACAGAAACTTTGGCTGTAGTGCACGATTTTACATTTTTAACCGGAACGTAAAACGGTTCTGATTCCTTTTGCAATGTCTTGATATACAACTTTTTTATGGTTCATAATTTTTGTAGAATTTTTGGGGTACCATAAGTATGGTGGATGTTCAAATTGCTACAGACTGTTCTGGTTCTGACAGATTCTGTTTTTGATGCATAGTTTGCTTGTTTTGATGAATCTATCAATTTATATCAGTGGATTAAGCCATGAAAAAGCTATATTACAGTAGACACAATGCAAAAATAAAATATGAATTGGTTTGCTACAGTACTTAGAGTTGTTATTTGCTTTATTATACTAACGGATCTTACCAAGTTTTCTGTTGAAGTTTTGTGTGGATGAAGTGTCTAATCGAGGAGGTCTCGATATGAGGAAAAAGAAGAGAGGCAATAGATCAAGCTTGGGGATGTCCAAGGAACCCAAGTAAATATTCAAGGAGACTCAAGCGTCTAAGCTTGGGGATGCCCCGGAAGGCATCCCCTCCTTCTTCAACAAGTATCGGTATGTTTTCGAATTCATTTCGTTCATGCATTATGTGCAAGTCTTGGAGCGTCTTTTGCATTTAGTTTTCATTTTTCTTTTATGCACCATGCTGGTATGAGATAGTCCTTGGTTGATTTATAGAATGCTCATTGAAGTTCACTTAAATCTTTTGAGTATGGCTTTATAGAATGCTTCATGTGCTTCACTTATATCATTTGAAGTTTGCATTGACTGTTTCTCTTCACATAGAAAACCGCCATTTGTAGAATGCTCTGTTGCTTCACTTATAATTGTTGGGGAATGTAGCAGAAATTCAAAAAAAATTATGCATCACCAAGATCAATCTATGGAGATTCTAGCAACAAGAGAGGGAGAGGGAGTGCGTCTTCATACCCTTGAAGATCGCTAAGCGGAAGCGTTACAAGAACACAGTTGATGGAGTCGTACTCGCGGCGATTCAGATTGCGGAAGATCCGATCTAGCGCCGAACAGACGACGCCTCCGCGTTCAACACACGTACAGCCCGGGGACGTCTCCTCCTTCTTGATCCATCAAGGGGAGAGGAGAAGTTGAGGGAGAACTCCGACGGCACGATGGCATGGTGGTGGTGGAGCTCGTGGTATTCCTGCAGGGCTTCGCCAAGCACTACGGAGGAGGAGGAAGAGTTGGAGGAGGGAGGGTTGCACCAGGGAAGAGTTGCGGCTTCCCTCCCACCCCTCCACTATATATAGGGGCAAGGGGAGAGGGGGAGGCGCCCTAGGGTTTCCCCTAGGGGGCGGCGGCCAAGCAGATTGGATCTCCCTACGGAAAATCCTAGGGAGACTTGCCCCCCAAGCCAAATAGGTGGAGGATTGCCTCCCAAGCCAGGTGGAGGCGCCCCACCTCCCCAAATAACGTGGGAAAGGGTGTGGGGGGCGCACCACCCCTTAGTGGGCTGGTTTTCCGATTCCCCTTTGGCCCATGAGGCCCTCCAACACTTGTCGGGGCTCCCGAAAGACCTTTCGGTCATGCTGGCCATAGCCTGGTACCCCCAGAACACTTCCGGACTCCAATACCCTTCGTCCAATATATCGATCTTCACCGCCGGACCATTCCGGAACTCCTTGTGATGTCCGGGATCACATCCGGTACTCCGAACTACCTTCTTTAACCACATACTAATTCCCATAACAACTCTAGCGTCATCGAACCCTAAGTGTGTAGACCCTACGGGTTCGGGAACAATGCAGACATGACCGAGACATCTCTTCGGCCAATAACCAACAGCGGGATCTGGATACCCATGTTGGCTTCCACATGTTCCACGATGATCACATCGGATGAACCACAATGTCCAGGATTCAAGCAATCCCGTATACAATTCCCTTTGTCAATCAATACGTTACTTGCCCAAGATTCGATCGTCGGTATCCCCATACCTCGTTCAATCTCATTACCGGCAAGTCACTTTACTCGTTCTGTAATGCACGATCCCATGACTAAATACTTAGTCACATTGAGCTCATTATGATAGTGCATTATCGAGTGGGCCCAGAGATACCTCTCCGTCATACAAAGTGACAAATCCTAGTCTTGATTCGTGCCAACCCAACAGACACATTCAGAGATACCTGTAGTGCACTTTTATAGCCACCCAGTTATGTTGTGACGTTTGGTACACCCAAAGAATTCCTACGATATCTGGGAGTTGCACAATCTCATGGTCTAAGGAAATGATACTTGACATTAGAAAAGCTCTAGCAAAACGAACTACATGATCTTGTGCTATGCTTAGGATTGGGTCTTGTCCATCACATCATTCTCCTAATGATGTGGTCCCGTTATCAATGACATCCAATGTCCATGGCCAGGAAACCATAACCATCTATTGATCAACGAGCTAGTCAACTAGAGGCTCACTAGGGACATGTTGTGGTCTATGTATTCACACATGTATTACGGTTTCCAGTTAATACAATTATAGCATGAACAATAGACAATTATCATGAACAAGGAAATACAATAATAATCATTTTATTATTGCCTCTAGGGCATATTTCCAACAGTCTCCCACTTGCACTAGAGTCAATAATCTAGTTCACATCACTATGCGATTGTAATGAATCCAACACCCATGGGGTTTGATCATATCTCGCTTGTGAGAGAGTTATTAGTCAACGGGTCTGAACCTTTCATATCCGTGTGTGCTTTACAAATCTCTATGTCATCTTGTAGATGCAGCTACCACGCGCTACTTGGAGCTATTCCAAATAACTGCTCTACTATACAAATCCGGTTTAGTACTCAGAGTCATCTAGATTAGTGTCAAAGCTTGCATCGACGTAATCCTTTACGACGAACTCTTTTACCACCTCCATAATCGAGAAAATTCCTTAGTCCACTAGTTACTAAGGTTAAGTTTGACCGCTATCATGTGATCCATTCCTGGATCACTCTTGTACCCCTTGGCTGACTCATGGCAAGGCACATTTCAGGTGTGGTACTCAGCATAGCATACTGTAGAGCCTACGTCTAAAGCATAGGGGACGACCTTCGTCCTTTCTCTCTCTTCTGCCGTGGTCAGGTCTTGAGTCTTACTCAATACTCACACCTTATAACACAGCCAAGAACTCCTTCTAAGCTGATCTATTTTGAACTCCTTCAAAATCTTGTCACGGTATGTATTCATTTGAAAGTTTTATTAAGCGTTTTTGATCTATCCTTATAGATCTTGATGCTCAATGTTCAAGTAGCTTAATCCAGGTTTTCCATTGAAAAACACTTTTCAAATAACCCTATATGCTTTCTAGAAATTCTACAACATTTCTGATCAACAATATGTTAACAACATATACTCATCAGAAATTCTATAGTGCTCCCACTCACTTCTTTGGAAATAAAAGTTTCTCATAAACTTTGTATAAACCCAAAATCTTTGATCATCTCATCAAAGCGTATATTCCATCTCCGAGATACTGACTCCAGTCCTTAGAAGGATTACTGGAGATTTGCATACTTGTTAGCATCTTTCAGGATTGACAAAACCTTCTGGCTGTATCACATACAACCTTTCGTGAAGAAAATCGTCGAGGAAACAATGTTTTGACATCCTATCTGCAAGATATCATAAATAATGCAGTAACTGCTAATATAATTCCAACAGACTGTTAGCATCGCTATGAGTGAGAAAGTTTCATCGTAGTCAACTCCTTGAACTTGTCAGAAAACATCTTAGCGACAAGTCGAGCTTTCTTAATGGTGACACTTACCATCATTGTCCGTCTTCCTTTTAAAATCCATCTGTACTCAACAGCCTTACGACCATCGAGTATTTATTCCAAAATCTATACTTTGTTTTCATACATGGATCCTCTCTCGGATTTTATGGCCTCGAGCCATTCGTCTGAATCCGGGAGCACCATCGCTTCTCCATAGCTCGTAGGTTCATTGTTGTCTAGCAACATGACCTCTAAGACAGGATTACGTACCACTCTGAAGTAGTACGCATCCTTGTCGACCTACGAGGTTTCTTAGTGAATTGATCTGAAGTTTCATGATCACTATCATCATCTTCCACTTCAATTGGTGTAGGCGCCATAGGAACAACTTCCTGTGCCTTGCTACACACTAGTTGAAGTGATGGTTCAATAACCTCATCAAGTCTCCACCATCCTCCCACACAATTCTTTCGAGAGAAACTTTTCCTCGAGAAAGAACACGTTTTAGAAACAATCACTTTTGCTTCCGGATCTGAAATAGGAGGTATACCCAACTGTTTTGGGTGACCTATGAACATGCATTTATCCATTTTGCGTTCGAGCTTACTAGGATGAAACTTTTTCACATAAGCGTCGCAACCCCAAACTTTAAAGAAATGATAGCTTAGGTTTCTTTAAACCATAGTTCACACGGTGTCATCTCAATGGAATTATGTGGTGCCCTATTAAAGTGAATGCGGTTGTCTCTAATGCCTAATCCATAAACGATAGTGGTAATCCGATAAGAGACATCATGGTATGCACCATATCAATAGGGTGCAGCTATGACGTTCGGACACACCATCACACTATGGTGTTCCAGGCGGCTTTAGTTGTGGAACAATTTCCATAGGGTCTTAATCGTGTGCCAAACTTGTAACTCAGATATTCATCTCTATGATCATATCATAGACATTTTATCCTCTTGTCACGACGATCTTCAACTTCACTCTGAAATTACTTGAACCTTTCAATAATTTAGACTTGTGTTTCATCAAGTAAATATACTCAGCATCTACTCAAATCATCTGTGAACTAAGAACATAACAATATCCACTGCGTGCCTCGGCACTCATTGGAAAGCACACATCAAAATGTATTACTTCCAACAAGTTGCTCTCTTGTTCCATCTTACTGAAAACGAGGCTTTTTCAGTCATATTGCCCATGTGGTATGATTTGCATGTCTCAAGTGATTTAGAATCAAGTGAGTCCAAACGATCCATCTGCATGGAGTTTCTTCATGCGCACATACCAATGGACATGGTTCGCATGTCTCAAACTTTTCAAAAACGAGTGAGTCCAAAGATCCATCAACATGGAGCTTCCTCATGTGTTTTATACCAATATAACTCAAATGGCAGTGCCATAAGCAGGTGGTACTATCATTACTATCTTATATCTTTTTGCATGAACATGTGTATCACTACGATCGAGATTCAATAAACCATTCATTTTAGGTGCAAGACCATTGAAGGTATTATTCAAATAAATAGAGTAACCATTATTCTCCTTAAATGAATAATCGTATTGCGATAGACATAATCCAATCATGTCTATGCTCAACGCAAACACTAAATAACAATTATTTAGGTTTAACACTGATCCCAATGGTAGAGGGAGCGTGCGATGTTTGATCACATCAACCTTGGAAGTACTTCCAACACATATCATCACCTCGCCTTTAGCTAGTCTCCGTTTATTCCGTAGCCTTTTATTTCGAGTTACTAACACTTAGCAACTGAACTGGTATCTATTACCATGATGCTACTAGGAGTACTAGTAAAGTACACATTATTATAATGTATATCCAATATACTTCTGTCGACCTTGCCAGCCTTCTCATCTACCAAGTATCTAGGGTAGTTCTGCTTCAGTGATTGTTCCCCTCATTACAGAAGCACTTAGTCTTGGATTTGGGTTCAACCTTGGGTTTCTTCACTAGAGCAGCAACTAATTTGCCATTTCATGAAGTATGCCTTCTTGCCATTGCCCTTCTTGAAACTAGTGGTTTCACTAACCATCAACAATTGATGATCCTTCTTGATTTCTACTTTCGAGGTGTCAAACATTGCGAATATTTCAAGGATCACCATATCTATCCCTGATATGTTATAGTTCATCATGAAGCTCTAGTATCTTGGTGGCAATGACTTGGGAGAAACATCACTATCTCATCTGGAAGATTAACTCCCACTCGATTCAAGTGATTGTTGTACCCAGACAATCTGAGTACAAGATCAACAATTGAGCTTTTCTCCCTTAGTTTGTAGGCTAAGAAACTCGTCGGAGGTCTTATAACTCTTGATGTGGGCACGAACCTGAAATCCCAATTTTAGCTCTCGGAACATCTCATATGTTCCGCGACGTTTCAAAATCGTCTTCGGTGCCTCAATTCTAAACCGTTTAACATTACTGAACTATCATGCAGTCATCAAAACATGTATGTCAGATGTTCGCAACATCCACAGACGACGTTCGAGGTTCAGCACACCGAGTGGTGCATTAAGGACATAAGCCTTCTGCGCAGCAATGAGGACAATCATCAGTTTACGGACCCAGTCCGCATAATTGCTACTATTAACTTTCAACTAAATTTTCTCTAGGAACATATCTAAAATAGTAGAACTAAAACGCATGCTACGACATAATTTGCAAAGACACTTTGACTATGTTCATGATAATTAAGTTCATCTAATCAAATTATTTGATGAACTCCCACTCAGATAGACATCTCTCTAGTCATCTAAGTGATACATGATCCGAGTCAACTAGGCCGTGTTCGATCATCACATGAGACGGACTAGTCATCATCGGTGAACATCTTCATGTTGATCGTATCTTCTATACGACTCATGTTCAACCTTTCGGTCTCTTGTGTTCCTAGGCCATGTTTGTACATGCTAGGCTCGTCAAGTCAACCTAAGTGTTTTGCACGTGTAAATCTGGCTTACACCCATTGTATGTGAACGATAGAATCTATCACACCCGATCATCACGTGGTGCTTCGAAACAATGAACTTTCACAATGGTGCATAGTTAGGTGGAACACTTTCTTGAAATTTAAGTGAGGGATCATCTTATTTATGCTACCGTCGTTCTAAGCAAATAAGATGTAAACACATGATAAACATCTCATGCAATCAAATAGTGACATGATATGGCCAATATCATTTTGCTCCTTTTGATCTCCATCTTCGGGGCGCCATGATCATCATCGTCACCGGCATGACACCATGATCTCCATCATCATGATCTCCATCATCGTGTCTCCATGAAGTTGTCTCGCCAACTATTACTTCTACTACTATGGCTAACGGTTTAGCAATAAAGTAAAGTAATTACATGGCGTTATTCAATGACACGCAGGTCATACAATAAATTAAGACAACTCATATGGCTCCTGCCGGTTGTCATACTCATTGACATGCAAGTCATGATTCCTATTACAAGAACATGATCAATCTCATACATCACATATATTTCATTGATCACATCCTTTTTGGCCATATCACATCACGCGGCATATGCTGCAAAAACAAGTTAGACGTCCTCTAATTGTTGTTGCAAGTTTTTACGTAACTGCTATAGGATTCTAGCAAGAACGTTTCTTACCTACGCCTAAACCACAACGTGATATGCCAATTGCTATTTACCCTTCATAAGGACCCTTATCACCGAATCCGATCCGACTAAAGTGGGAGAGACTAGCACCCGCTAGCCACCTTATGCAACAAGTGCATGTGAGTCGGTGGAACCTGTCTCACGTAAGTGTACGTGTAAGGTTGGTACGCGCCGCTTCATCTCACAATACCGTCGAAACAGGATATGACTAGTAATGGTAAGCATATTGAACAAAATCAACACCCATAACAACTTGTGTTCTACTCGTGCATAGAATCTACGCAATAGACCTAGCTCATGATGCCACTGTTGGGGAACGTAGCAGAAATTCAAAATTTTCTACGCATCACCAAGATCAATCTATGGAGATTCTAGAAACAAGAGAGGGAGAGGGAGTGCGTCTTCATACCCTTGAAGATCGCTAAGCGGAAGCGTTACAAGAACGCGGTTGATGGAGTCGTACTCACGGCGATTCAAATCGCGGAAGATTCGATCTAGCGCCGAATGGACGGCGCCTCCGCGTTCAACACACGTACAGCCCGGGGACGTCTCCTCCTTCTTGGTCCAGCAAGGGGAGAGGAGAAGTTGAGGGAGAACTCCGACAGCACGACGACATGGTGGTGGTGGAGCTCGTGGTATTCCTGCAGGGCTTCGCCAAGCACTACGGAGGAGGAGGAAGAGTTGGAGGAGGGAGGGCTACGTCAGGGAAGAGTTGCGGCTTCCCTCCCACCCCTCCACTATATATAGGGGCAAGGGGAGAGGGGGAGGCTCCCTAGGGTTTCCCCTAGGGGGCGGCGGCCAAGCAGATTGGATCTCCCTAGGGAAAATCCTAGGGAGACTTTCCCCCCAAGCCAAACAGGTGGAGGATTGCCTCCCAAGCCAGGTGGAGGTGCCCCACCTCCCCAAATAACATGGGAAAGGGTGTGGGGGCGCACCACCCCTTAGTGGGCTGGTTTTCCCCTTCCCCTTTGGCCCATGAGGCCCTTCAACACTTGTCGGGGCTCCCGAAACACCTTTTGATCATGGTGGCCATAGCCTGGTACCCCCGGAACACTTCTGGACTCCAATACGTCCAATATATCGATCTTCACCGCCGGACCATTACGAAACTTCTCGTGACGTCCGGGATCACATCCGGGACTCTGAACTACCTTCGGTAACGACATACTAATTCCCATAACAACTCTTGTGTCACCGAACCTTAAGTGTGTAGACCCTACGGGTTCGGGAACCATGCAGACATGACCGAGACATCTCTCCAGCCAATAACCAACAGCGGGATATGGATACCCATGTTGGCTCCCACATGTTCCATGATGATCACATCGGATGAACCACAATGTCGAGGATTCAAGCAATCTCGTATACAATTCCCTTTGTCAATCGGTACGTTACTTGCCCGAGATTCGATCGTCGGTATCCCAATACCTCGTTCAATCTCATTACCGGCAAGTCACTTTACTCGTTCCGTAATGCATGATCCCGTGACTAACTACTTAGTCACATTCAGCTCATTATGATGATGCATTACCGAGTGGGCCCAGAGATACCTCTCCGTCATATGGAGTGACAAATCTCAGTCTCGATTCGTGCCAACCCAACAGACACTTTCGGAGATACCTGTAGTGCACCTTTATAGCCACCCAGTTACATTGTGACGTTTGGTACACCCAAAGCATTCCTATGGTATATGGGAGTTGCACAATCTCATGGTCTAAGGAAATGATACTTGACATTAGAAAAGGTCTAGCAAAAAGAACTACACGATCTTGTGCTATGCTTAGGATTGGGTCTTGCCCATCACATCATTCTCCTAATGATGTGATCCCATTATCAATGACATCCAATGTCCATGGTCAGGAAACCATAACCATCTATTGATCAACGAGCTAGTCAACTAGAGGCTCACTAGGGACATGTTGTAGTCTATGCATTCACACATGTATTACGGTTTCCAGTTAATCCAATTATAGCATGAACAATAGACAATTATCATGAACAAGGAAATACAATAATAACCATTTTATTATTGCCTCTAGGGCATATTTCCAAGAATAATTTTTAGAGCATGGGCATATCTTTTGTAGAAATAATTAAACTATGTTGCTTCACTTATATCAATTTGGAAAGATGACAGGAATTGGTCATTCACATGGTTAGTCATAAAATCTGTACCTACTAATAAAGCAAGGTGCGTTTCGTCAATTTTTTCATCCATTCACCATCGAAAATAAAAAAAATCTATCCGAGTTGGTACTAAATTATTATATGCGTTAGACTGCTAGAAAAAGAATTTTCGTATGTGGGCCGCGCATTGTGGCCCAACGAAGCAAGCCCCTTATTTTTCTGCCCACGCAGCTAGGAAACTTTTCTATTTTCGGCACTAGGCGATCAATAGTCCAAATTTCTCACAAGACAACCTATAATGGGCTGGCCCAATTTTCTTTATCTATGTGTTTTACTTCTATTTCTACTAACCTTTCCCTATCTCTTTTTCCCTTCCAGGTTTATTTTTCTTTTAGAATTTATTTCATAAATTAAAAATTCTCAATAAATGTTCAGAATTACAGAAAACAAATTTCTGAAAATGTTCAGAATTCCAACATTTTGTTGCTATTTTGAAAAATATTCGAAACTTGCAATTTTTTCCCCATTTTTTCAATTATTTTTTAAAAATTGTTTGAAATTTCTAAAAATAAAATGGCATTTGAAAAAATGCTCTACATTCAAAAACTATTCATGTTTTAGTGAAATTTTCACAATTAAAAATAATGTTCATGTATAAAAGATACACATTTTCTAAAAATCTTATGAATTTTCAATACATGTTCCCGTTTTGAAAAAATGTTCAAAAATTCAAATAATTTCATGTGTTTTCAAAAAATATTCTGAATTTTATAAGATGTTCCCTTCATATTTTGTTTTTTTTTTAAAATTGAACGCAATTTTCAAAAAACTGTTTAGGATTTTTAAAGTTGTTCATGTTTCCTAGAATATTCAGAAACTTCATACCTTAAAATCCCCTCGATTGAAAGGATTGAAAGTAAAAATAAATTAAATAATTCATGGGTCTTCTCTGTCATATGATGACGTAACAAAATCTTAAGTGCTCTCGATCAATGAATGAAAAAATAGCGGATTGATTCCTTCACGCGCGACGAAACCGAGAAGCTAAATGTTCCTTTTTTGTTTGCACACAGGGTTTTGCTTGCGCATATAATTCTCACTGACTTTAAGTTTATACTATTTTATCTCCCGTTGCAACGCACGGGCATATAAGCTATCCTACATAAACTTGTAGATTGTTGAATATAATATGTTTGATTCCTTGCAATAGTTTTGGGATATAAAGATGGTGATATTAGAGTCATGCAAGTGGGTGGTTGTGGATTGTAGAGACCCTTGGGTTGAGGTTTGCAAGTCCCGTAGCATGCACGTATGGTAACTGTTGTGTGACAAATTTGAAGCATGGGGTGTTTCTTTGATTGTCTTCCTTATGAGTGGCGGTCGGGGACGAGCGATGGTCTTTTCCTACCAATCTATCCCCCTAGGGGCATGTGTAGTAGTACTTTGCTTCAAGTGCTAATAAACTTTTACAATAAGTATATGAGTTCTTTATGACTAATGTGAGTCCATGGATTATACGCACTTTTACCTGTCCATCATTGCTAGCCTCTTCGGTATTGTGCATTGCCCTTTCTCACCTCGAGAGTTGGTGCAAACTTCGCCGGTGCATCCAAACCCCGTGATATGATATGCTCTATCACACATAAGCCTCCTTATATCTTCCTCAAAACAGCCACCATACCTACCTATCATGGCATTTCCATAGCCATTCCGAGATATATTGCCATGCAACTTCCACCATCATCACACACAGGACTTGAGCATTTATTGTCATATTGCGTCGCATGATCGTAAGATAGCTAGCATGATGTTTTCATGGTTTGTCCGTTTTTTGATGTCATTGCTACGCTAGATCATTGCACATCCTGGTACACCGCTGGAAGCATTCATATAGAGTCATATCTTTGTTCTAGTATCGAGTTGTAATATCGAGTTGTAAGTAAATAAAAGTGTGATGATCATCATTATAAAGCATTGCCCCATGAAAAAAAGAAAAATAAAAAAGGGAAGGCCAAAGAAGCCTAAATAAAAAAGGGGGCCAAAGAAGCCCACCGAAAAAAAGAAAAAAAGAAAAAAAGAAAAAAGAAGAAGAAAAGAAAAGGGGCAGTGTTACTATCCTTTTTCCACACTTGTGCTTCAAAGTAGCACCATGTTCTTCATATAGAGAGTCTCCTATGTTGTCACTTTCATATACTAGTGGGAATTTTTTATTATAGAACTTGGCTTGTATATTCCAATGATGGGCTTCCTCAAATGCCCTAGGTCTTCATGAGCAAGCAAGTTGGATGCACACACACTTAGTTTTCAGTTTGAGCTTTCATACACTTATAGCTCTTAGTGCACCCGTTGCATGGCAATCCCTACTCCTCGCATTGACATCAATTGATGGGCATCTCCATAGCCTGTTGATTAGCCGCGTCGATGTGAGACTTTCTCCTTTTTTGTCTTCTCCACATAACCTCCATCATTATATTCTATTCCACCTATAGTGCTATATCCATGGCTTGCGCTCATGTATTGCGTGAGGGTTGAAAAAGTTGATGCGCGTTAAAAAGTATGAACCAATTGCTCGGCTTGTCATCGGAGTTGTGCATGATGGGGGCATTTTGTGTGACGAAAATGAAGCATGGCCAAACTATATGATTTTGTAGGGATAAGCTTGCTTTTGCCTTGTTGTTTTGAAAAGACATGGTTGCTTTATTGGTACGCTCAAAGTATTATTGTTTTATGTCAAATGATAGACTATTACTTTGAATCACTCGTGTTTTAATATTCATGCCATGATTAGATATATGATCAAGATTATGCTAGGTAGCATTCCACGTCAAAAATTATCTTTTTTATCATTTACCTACTCGAGGACGAGCAGGAATTAAGCTTGGGGATGCTGATACGTCTCTGTCGTATCTATAATTTTTAATTGTTCCATGCCAATATTATTCAACTTTCATATACTTTTGGCAACTTTTTATACTATTTTTGGGACTAACATATTGATCCAGTGCCCAGTGCCAGTTCCTGTCTGTTGCATGTTTTATGTTTCGCAGAAACCCCATATCAAACGGAGTCCAAACGGGATAAAAACAGACAGAGAATTATTTTGGAATATTTGTGATTTTTGGGAAGTAAAATCAACGCGAGACGGTGCCCGAGGTGGCCATGAGACAGGGGCCCATGCCCACTCCAAGTGGGCACGCCCCCCACCCTCCTCGGCCCCTCGTAAGGCGGTTGATGCCCTTTTTTGGCCTCAAGAAAGCTAATTTTTGGAAAACGATCTGGGCGAAGGTTTCAATCCAATCGGAGTTACGGATCTCAAGATATAAAGGAAACGGTGCCAGGGCAGAATCAGACAACGCAGAAACAGAGAGATAGATCCAATCTCGGAGGGGCTCTCACCCCTCCCAAGCCATGGGAGCCAAGGACCAGAGGGGAAACCCATCTCCCATCTAGGGAGGAGGTCAAGGAAGAAGAAGAAGAGGGCCTCTCTCCCCCTTGCTTCCGGGGGCCATCATCATCACCGCGATCTACACCAACACCTCTGCCGTCTTCACCAACATCTCCATTACCTTCCCCCATCTATATTCAGTGGTCCACTCTCCCGCAACCCGCTGTGCCCTCTACTTGAACATGGTGTGTTATGCTTCATATTATTATCCAATGATGTGTTGCCATCCTATGATGTCTGAGTAGATTTTTGTTGTCCTATCGGTGATTGATGAATTGCTATGATTGGTTTGAGTTGCATGCTTTATTATTGGTGCTGTCCTATGGTGCCCTCCATGTCGCGCAAGCGTGAGGGATTCCCGCTGTAGGGTGTTGCAATGCGTTCATGATTCTCTTATAGTGGGTTGCGTGAGTGACTGAAACACAAACCCGAGTAAGGGGATTGTTGCGTATGGGATAAAGGGGACTTGATACTTTAACGCTATGGTTGGGTTTTACCTTAATGAATCTTTAGTAGTTGCGAATGCTTGCTAGAGTTCCAATCATAAGTGCATATGATCCAAGTAGAGAAAGTATGTTAGCTTATGCCTCTCCCACAAATAGAATTGCAATAGTGATTACTGGTCTAGTAACATAGTCAATTGCTTAGGTACAATTTCACAACTCCTACCACCACTTTTCCACACTCGCTATATTTACTTTATTGCTTCTTTATCTAAACAGCCCCTAGTTTATATTTATGTGTTCTTTATTATCTTGCAAACCTATCCTATCACACCTACAAAGTACTTCTAGTTTCATACTTGTTCTAGGTAAAGCGAGCACTAAGCGTGTGTAGAGTCGTATCGGTGGCAGATATGACTTGAGAGAATATTTGTTCTACCTTTAGCTCCTCATTGGGTTCGACACTCTTACTTATCGAAAGAGGCTACAACTATCCCGTATACTTGCTGGTCATCAAGGCCTTCCTGACCTAGAGCCGTCACGGTCGAGGTTGTGGCCGACATGGCCTTGACCCGGCGCTCCTCTCGGACCGCCACTAGAGCTGCGCTGGCGGAGTATGGCGTGGCAGCAAGGTAGAGCACCAAGCGCTCCTGAGGGCGTGGAGCCACCATCACCGGAGGGCTGGTAAGGTATTTATTGAGATCCTGGAACGCTTCATCAGCCTCTTGAGTCCATTCGAACGGGCCCTTCTTCTTCACCAGATTGAAGAAGGGCAGGGCTCGCTCCCCTAGCTTGGAGATAAAACGCCCTAATGCAGTTACTTGTCCAGTGAGCTTCTGCATTTCTCTGAGGGTTTGCGGTGGACTCATGTCCTCAATTGCCTTGACCTTCTCTGGGTTAGCCTCGATTCCTCTGTGGGACACAAGGAAGCCTAGAAGCTTGCCAGAAGGAACACCGAATACGCACCTTTCTGGGTTGAGCCGCAGGTCCACTTCACGAAGGCTCGTGAAGGTTTCTTCCAGGTCCTGTATCAGGGTCTTTGCCTCCCGAGATTTCACCACGATGTCGTCGACATAGGCCTCAGTGTTTCTCCCGAGCTGCCGGCCCAAGGCGATGCAGGTGTAGCAGTACACCCCACACGGGGTCAGGAAAGCCATTTTTTCCACATCTTCTACTGCCATCTTGATTTGGTTATAGCCCGAGAAGGCATCCAGGAAGCACAATAGGTCACACTCAGCAGTGGAGTCAATGATTTCATCGATGCGGGGGAGCGGGAACGGATCTTGAGGGCAAGCCTTGTTGAGGTTGGTGAAATCGACACACATGCGCTCCTTTCCTCCCTTCTTTGGCACAACAACAGGGTTCGCCAGCCATTCTGGATAGAGAACCTCGCGAATGACTCTGGCGGCTTCTAGCTTGCGGGTTTCTTGGACGATGAAGGCCTGCTTCTCGATGGACTGTCGTCTCGCTTTCTGCTTCACGGGGCATACATTGGGGCATACGTTTAGGTGATGCTCGATCACCTACCGGGGGACCCCTGCCAGCTACTTGGGTTCCCATGCGAACACTTCCTTGTTCGCGCGTAGGAATTTCACTAGAGCCCCCTCTTGTTCGGGGTCGAGATTGGCGCCTATGGTGAAGGTGGCGCCGGAGGATCCATCCTCATCGACTGGTACCTGCTTGGTCTCCGCCTTGTCTTGGGTGAACAGCTGCTTCTTCTTGGTCGGTGCAGCCCCCTTGGCCTTGAGGGTGTCGGTGTTGGCAGTCTGCGCTGCTGCGGCCGCCTTGAAAGCGAGCTTGAGCGCCTGCAGGGCATCTTTTGCATCTCCGGCTATGGTGAGGACGCCGTTGCTCCCGGGCATTTTCATCAGGTTGTCTTGGGTTCCCGCTGTTGATGAGGGTCCTGGTGATGGCCACCTGGCAGATGGTAGGAGTGCACAGCATCGGGAGCGCACTCGAGCAAGCAATGTTGGCAGGGTGATCACCCAAGCTGAAGGTCAAGTCGGCCTTGGGTGCCACCCAACCCAGAGGAGCTTCACGGCGCGTGAGGGCAGGGCCGATCTGGCGGGCGAACGACTTGACATGGCGACTTGTGGGTGGGGCTTGCGAGCCACCTAGGAGAGCCGCGACGACTGGGAGTGTCGGCGCAGCATGGTGGGCGAGGAAGAGGCTGCGCAGCTCCTCCCAGGAGGTCACCGAAGACGCTGGTAAGTGGAGCAGCCACATGCGCGGGATGCCGACGAGGGCCATGGGCAGCCAGTTGGCCATGACCCGATCGTCGCCCCCGGCCTTGAGGACGGCCTCCTCATATGGCAGCAGGAAAGCTAGAGGATCCGCCACGCCGTCGTAGCGCGGCGGCATCTCTGGCTTGAACTTGTTCAGCCACCGCACCTGTCACAAGGCAGGGGCAAGAGCTCGGAGCCCCTAGGGCCTAGTGCCAGCTCCGGCGGCCGAAGCGGGCGGCGCGTTGCCCGCCATGAGGGTGAAGCGTGGTGTTGACGGAGAGCGGGTCTACGGCAAGGGGAGCCCCGGCGCACCCCTACCTAGCACGCCAAATGTCGGATTTCGGGTTCCAGCAAAACCCTTAAGGTTCGAACTCTGGGGTGTGCATGAAGATCTCTCCCTTACCGATCCACGTTCTAATGCCTCGCTGAGAATCTAAGCTACACAATGAACAACACAAGGGACGCAAGGTTTATACTGGTTTAGGCCACCATTGTGGTGTAATGCCCTACTCCAGTGTGTGGTGAGTTGATTACCTCAGGGGGCTGATGATGAATAGTACAGAGGAAGAACAGCCTTGCAAGGGGTGTTCTTGTGGTGGTGTGGATTCACGTGGGAAGGATTCAATCCCCCCTCTACTATGGTGGCTAGCCCTATATATAGAGGCCCTGGTCCTCTTCCCAAATATTGAGCGGGAAGGGTGCCAACAACGGCCATTTTGAAGGGGAACATCTAGTACAACTTATCCTGACTGAAGTTGGTCTTTGACTACCAAAGGCACTGGTGATGACGCTGTCTTGGGCTCCACGGTGACCTCTGTCCTGCCGCTCTGCTGGTCTTGGTCTTGTTGCACTGAAATGGTAACTGTCGGTGTCAAAACCGGCGGATCTCAGGTAGGGGGACCCGAACTGTGCGTCTAAGGCTAATGGCAACAGGAGACTGGGGACACGATGTTTGCCCAGGTTCGGGCCCTCTTGATGGAGGTAATACCCTACTTCTTGCTTGATTGATCTTGATGATATGAGTATTACAAGAGTTGATCTACCACGAGATCATAGAGGCTAAACCCTAGAAGCTAGCCTATGATTCTGATTGTTCTTGTCCTACGGACTAAACCCTCCGGTTTATATAGACACCGGAGGGGGCTAGGTTACACAGAGTCGGTAACAGAGAAGGAGATCTATCATCCGAATCGCCAAGCTTGCCTTCCATGCAAAGGAGAGTCCCATCCGGACACGGGACGAAGTCTTTAGTCTTGTATCTTCATAGTCCAACAGTTCGGCCAAAGTATATAGTTTGGCTGTCTAGGTACCCCCTTATTTAGGACTCCCTCAGTAGCCCCCGAACCAAGCTTCAATGACGATGAGGCCGGCGCACAGATTGTCTTCGGCATTGCAAGGTGGGTTCTTCTCCAAATCCAGAGTACCTATTGTAGCGAACAGTGTTCGGCCTCCCATTAGTGTTGTACTCCTCGGCCTCTGTGCTTTAATAATGACCATCTCCACGTGTCGAGCGGATACGAGGAGCCCGGGCATTTTTACATTTGCCATCCTAACCCTATAAGCGAACCATCTATTTGAAGAGACGGGGATCCTCAGATCCAAATCACACCATCTTCTCCCAAGCAAGCATTCCGTAGAGCGCGCCCGGAAAAGACCATCCTATCATGGCCGGTCGCTGCAGCTCTTCCTCTCGCTCCCTTAGCTCGAAGCCAGGGGATTGGGAAAAGTGTTCCGTCCCTCACAGCCGCCTAGTAGAGCTGCAGACCCAAGGGTTCCTTCCACCCACATACCTAGTCCCCGTCCGATCTGGACTAGCCACCTATAATGGCGGGGAGGAAGCGGAGAGATTTCCTAACCCATCTCAGGGAGAGCAGGTATGCCTTGTCCCATATCTGCTAAGAGGAGTCGGGTTTCCAATCCACCCATTCCTCCGCGGGCTCCTGGAGTTCTACGGCCTCCAGTTGCATAACTTTACCCCCGCCTCCATACTGCACATCACGGGTTACGTTGCCCTGTGTGAGCTATTTCTAGGTTGTGAAGCTCATTTTGAGTTATGGAAGAGGTTATTCTGCCTCGTCCCCTGTAACCAGGAGGGATCCATATATCAAGTGGGCGGAGCCAAAATATGGCGCGTCGCCCAGACTGGATACCTGTCC
The DNA here is from genome assembly GCF_018294505.1 of Triticum aestivum. NCBI lineage: Eukaryota > Viridiplantae > Streptophyta > Magnoliopsida > Poales > Poaceae > Triticum > Triticum aestivum. Next base: position 228,768,931 of record NC_057813.1, on the reverse strand, counting down.
GGTACTCCAAAGAAGGCGTCCGAAGACTGGCCTTCGGAGTGGTTTTATGTTGATGACGTTCCCCTTCCAGATCTAGTCCGAACAGGCCTTCCTAAGTTTACCAATACTCCACTGAAGAAACGCTAAAGTTGGCGCCCCCGGAGCCCCCAAGAGGAAGACAACAGAGAAGTCTTCTATCTGATGAGCAGGATAAAAATCCTGGCCAAATCAGGACTGACGATAACCGAAGTTATGTCAATATGCATAATACGGGGAGTGCAACCTCTTCAATATAGGGGGAAACCCATGTGGCACTTCAATTGAGAAGACAACGCCTCCCGCTGCGGTCGTAAAGGTCCGGACTCCGCCATCACTCTGGCGAGAATATTATCTGACTTGTATAAAGGAGAAGAAGAGGAGTTCCTCCGCATTAAACCGCGGGATGGATTTTCCATGTACAACCCCCCAAGCTGGGTAAGCTGTCATCCTTTACTCGACTCTGTTCGTTCTTGCCTCCTTCGTCACAATCATTTACCTTGCTATTTCAAAGCAGGAACTAAAAAAGGCCATGGAAGGGTTCAACAGCCCATCTCCGCAGCCAGAGGATCCTGGCCAGGCCCTCGACCCCAGACTTGAAGAAGATCCAGACATATCCGTGGAGTTTGTCAACGGGACATTCTACCAGGCAGGTTGCGATGGCTCTTTAGTGACCATCATCGCAGATTATCCCGGACTGCTTCCTGTGTCACATGTAAGTAAAGCCGGGGTCCTAACTTCCGAAAAGGATTCCTTCGTTATACCATACCTTATGCACACATGTTGCATCTTTATAGAAACAGCCATCCAGACGCCGCGTGGAACCCGCGGGGGCTCATCAGCAAGGGGCGCCCGGACAAGGCAGGCTTAAAAGGAAGGCAGTTAGGGTTGAGACACTGGCGCAGAGGTACAAATTAAACTTGCCCCATGATTATCTTTGCCGAGATATGACAGTCTTAATTATGTCCTGGAAAAAAGAGTAGTCGTCGGACTATATCAGGGGACCCTGCTGGCCATGCCTCAAGCAGCCGGATTCCTGATCTGGACTCATGGTGGAGGCTGATGTGGGGACAACGCCGAACTGTCCTCATACAGAGGATACAGATAGGCTTTCCGCCACAAATCTAAAGTGGAGAGCGCCATGAATCACCGGCGTCGACAAGCCGTACTCCGTGGTGGTATTTTTTTCCGAAGAGGCGTTCAATGCCTTCAACTCCGGAGACGCATATATCCGCGCTGCTCAAGATGGACTTGCCAGAGCAACGGACCAATATGTGAAGGATATACGGGTAAGAAAATTTGATAAGTATGTGTAGTAGTAGCCCCTGAGACTTGAAACAGTTGGCACAACTGATTTAAGGATCATTGTATGCATAGGTTCTTGTAGAGAAGAATACCCATTTATTTCAAGAGCTGGAGGAATGTAAGACCCACCTGAAGGCCACTGTTGCCGAACAAGAGGAATCCAAAAAGGCCTCTTTTGGTAATACTTGCCTTTATAACGGAATATGCAAGGATGGGTACCAGTTATTTATTCGGCATGGTTTATGAATCTAACAAAAGATTCTGCAGACAATCCCGGAGAGAATCCGAAGACTGTGGAAGATAGTGAGTCGCATCTGCGAAGTCAGCTGAAGGCGGGTGAGCATGTGCTGACGCATGCTATTCAAGAGAAAAATAATCTCCAAGATGCCAATATTCGACTGAGCGTCGAACTGGCAGATGTTCGGGCTCAGCTTGCTGACTTCGTGAAGGAGAACGGGAGGCTTCGACGCGGCATTTATAGTAAGTGCTTTAAACGAGTTGTGAGACAGTTCAGTGAGGAAGCGAATTAACAGAGTTGTGTCTGCAGGTATGCTGACAGGCCGTCCTGGAGAGGAGATGCCCGGATCCGCAGGTGATTTTCTGCAAGATCTGTCACAACTGCACGAGCGAGCTCGGCAGGTGATGCAGGGTATTGCCCAGGCCTTGTGGTCGTATTCTTCCTTGCCGGGAGGCATGATCGATCTTGGAGAGATGCTTAGAGGAGCACGGCGGCGCTTCCGCTTATGGAAGATATCACCTTGCCGACAAGGTGCGAGGGAAGCATGGGCCATGGTGAAGACGTGATATGCCAAGGCTGATCCGAACCATATGGCCGAAGTCGGACCGGTGGGGTTAGATGGGCAGGAGATACCCGTTAGTCTGGTATATGACCAAGTAGCGTTAGCCGCAAAGTATTCCCAATAGGATTGTAGGCTAGACAGCATGTTGGATGGTATAGAGGAAGAATATAGCCAGTCGAAGTGACTATGTAATTAAATGGACCTATGTAGTCCCTAGCCAGATTGAAAATCATTTGTCATGGCGGACCTTTTCGCTTCAGCCCCCGGACTGACAGTCCGAAGTGTATCCGAATACCCGCAGAGTTATGAGAAACCGGGGCATGCATGGAAACCAGGCGTAGGGGTCATAAGTGCGTGAACAGACAAGTACCCAACTAGTTATGTTATATTACATGGATAGTAAGAAACATATTCCAGAGAGAATAGTTCCGTTAGGGGTTCCTTTCTCTGGGTACGCATGCATCGATGTGCATGTCCGAACTGCGAACAGAAGCACAGGAAACAAAACATATGGGGATTCACGTTGTAATAGACGAAAACATCTTTTGTTCACCGACCGAATATTCCCTTAAGAACGCTACCTTTCGGCTTCACTCAGTCTGAGGTACACATCCGGCTGAACCGGCAGTAACAATCACAGAGGTGCTCCCCTTCTGCCCTAGCTGAATTAACGAGACCGCAGGGCATAAACACAAGAGCCAGGCAACCCAGCATGGCCAAAACTTAAGTCATATCGATGCATATAATGGTGAAGAAAAGGCGCATATGGAAAGAAAACGCATATGTGGCTGGAACGAAGCCATTAAAGTAGTTATATTTAGCTTCCGTGTAGGAAGCCCCCAGGTATAGTGTGCACGCATAATGCGGCCGGAGCGATCAGAGCATATGTACAGTTTTTAAGGCTGTATGCGAAAAGGAAAAAGAGGGCGAGAAAGGAAGAAAGAGAACATAATTGAAGAAGCGGAGGTAAGGAGACGAACACTAAGTTCGGCACTAGGCATAGAATCTTCGGAGTCTGGCCGCGTTCCATGGGTTCGGCTCGAGTCTGTTATCAGATGCATTGCGCAGATGGTACGCTCCTCTAGTGAGAACTTTATCAATGATGAAGGGACCCTCCCACTTGGGTTTGAGCTTGTCCTTCTTCTTCTCTGGGAGGCATAGAACTAGTTCGCCAACATTATAAGTTTTGGCCCATACTTCTCTGCTTTGATACCTTCGAGCCTGTTGATGATAGAATGCGGAACGGGCTTTTGCGATGTTACGCTCCTCCTCCAGAGCATCCAAGTTGTCCCGCCGATCTAGTTTGGCTTCCTTCTCTTCGTACATGCGCACACGAGGTGAGTCATGAATTATGTCGCAGGGTAGAACTGCTTCTGCGTCGTATACCATAAAAAATGGTGTGTATCTGGTGGTATGATTCAGCGTGGTCCACAGCCCCCAGAGTACGGAGTCGAGCTCCTCGACCCAATGCGTATCTGATTCCTTCAAGGATCGCACTAGTCTGGGTTTGATGCCGCCCATAATGAGACCATTTGCACGTTTTACTTGACCATTTGTTTGGGGGTGATAGACAGAGGCGTAATCGAGCTTAATGCCATGTTGCTGCACCAAGTTTTCACCTCATCGGCTGTAAAATTTGAGCCATTGTCAGTGATAATGCTGTGGGGGACTCCGTAACGGTGTACAATCCCTGATATGAAGTCTATCATTGGTCCGGATTCGGCAGTTTTAACTGGTTCGGCTTCTATCCATTTGGTGAACTTGTCCACCATTACCAATAAGTATTTTTTCTTATGGCTTCCCCTTTAAGGGGTCTGATCATGTCCAGCCCCCAGACCGCGAAGGGCCAAGTTATCGGGATTGTTTGGAGAGCGGCAGGGGGCATATGGCTCTGATTAGCGAAGAGTTGGCAACCAACGCAATGTTGGACAAGGTCCTGTGCATCTGCCCGGGCTGTCGTCCAGTAAAAACATGTCCGAAAGGCTGTGCTTACAAGTGCCCGAGCTGCAGTGTGGTGCCCGCCGAGTCCGGAATGGATTTTGGCTAAGAGCTGCTGCCCTTCCTCTTCGGAGATGCATCGTTGGAGCAATCCAGTAGTGCTCTTCTTGTAGGGCTCTCCTTCATGGGCTTTGTAGGCCTTAGAACGTCGCACAATACAACGTGCCTCATTTTGGTCCTCAGGGAGCTCTTGCCTATTTAGGTAGGCCAAGAAGGGCTCGGTCCACGGGGCGATGACAACCATGATTTCGTGGGCCGAAGGTGTTATTTCGGTGGCAGAGCCTCCGATTATGTCAGATGGTTCGGAATCTGGGGTTGTATTCGGAGCCGGACTTATATTGCCGGACTCCCCTTCCCATACCACGGATGGCTTGAATAGCCTTTCCAAGAATATATTAGATGGGACGGGGTCGCGTTTCACGCCGATGCGGGCGAGGATATCCACCGCTTGATTATTTTCTCTGACCACATGGTGGAATTCGAGCCCCTCAAACCGGGCTGACATTTTGTGAACGGCATTACGATAAGCCGCCATTTTCTGATCTTTGGCATCGAAGTCTCCATTTATCTGAGATATTTCGAGGTTCAAGTCCCCGCGCACTTCGAGGCATTGGATGCCCATGGAAACTGCCATCCGAAGATCGTGCAACCGAGCCTCATATTCGGCTGCATTGTTGGAGTCTGTGTATAATATTTGGAGTATGTACTGGACCATGTCTCCGGTGGGGGATGTCAGGACGACACCCGTGCCCAGTCCGGCCAGCATTTTGGAGCCGTCGAAGTGCATGATCCAATTGGAGTACGCGTCGTACTCTTTAGGGAGTTCAGCTTCTGTCCATTCAGCGACAAAGTCAGCCAGTACTTGTGACTTAATGGCCTGCCGTGGTTTGTATGTTATGTCGAACGTAAGGAGCTCGATAGCCCATTTAGCAATTCGGCCCGTTGCGTCGCGGTTGTTTATTTTATCATTGAGTGGTACTTCGGAGGCCACCGTAATCGAACACTCTTGAAAGTAGTGTTGTAGCTTTCGGGATGCCATGAAGACCGCGTATGCTATCTTTTGATAGTGTGGGTACCGAGATTTGCATGGAGTGAGGACGGTGGACACGTAATATACCGGCTTTTGGAGCGGGAACTTGTGTCCGTCTGCTTCTCGTTCGACGACGAGCACTAGCTTACAACTTGGTGTGTTGCGGCTATGTATAATAGCATGGGTTCGCTAGTATTTGGCGCGGTCAAAACTGGATTGGTGGCCAAGAGTGCCTTTATTTCTTCCAATCCGGCTGTGGCCGCATCCGTCCACTCAAAGTGTTCGGTGCGTCGAAGAAGGCGATAAAGAGGTAGTGCCTTTTCTCCTAATCGGGAGATGAAGCGGCTTAGGGCAACCACACATCCAGTTAGTTTCTGGATCTGCTTGAGGTCTGTTGGGATAGCCAACTATGACAGAGCTCAAATTTTTGCCGGATTTGCTTCAATTCCTCTATTGGAAACGATGAAGCCAAGCAATTTCCCGGAGGGCACACCGAAGACACATTTCTCCGGGTTGAGCTTGATGTCGTATGTTCGGAGGTTGTCGAACGTGAGCCTCAAGTCGTCTATTAAAGTTTCAACGTGTCTTGTTTTGATGACCACGTCGTCTTCATAAGCCTCTACTATTTTGCCGATTTGTTTTTCCAGGCATGTCTGAATCATGCGTTGATAAGTTGCGCCTGCGTTTTTGAGCCCGAAAGGCATGGTGTTGAAACAGAAGGGGCCGTATGGCGTAATGAAGGCCGTTGCGGCTTGGTCGGACTCCGCCATCTTGATTTGATGGTATCCGGAGTATGCGTCGAGGAAACACAATGAGTCGTGTCCTGTGGTGGCTTCGATTATTTGATCAATGCAGGGGAGGAGGAAGGGATCCTTGGGGCAAGCCTTGTTGAGGTGCTTGAAATCCACACATAGGCGCCAAGATTTGTCCTTCTTTGGTACCATTACCAAGTTTGCTAGCCAATCCGGATGTTTGATGCCTCTGATGAATCCGGCCTTGAGTAGCATGGCTAGCTCTTCTCCCATGGCTTGCCGCTTAGGCTCTGAGAAGCGCCTAAGAGTCTGCTTGACTGGCTTGTATCCTTTCAGTATATTGAGGCTATGTTCGGCAAGCCTGCGAGGGATGCCCGACATGTCTGAAGGGTGACAGGCGAAAATATCCCAATTCTCATGCAGGAAATCTTGCAGTGCGGCGTCTATTGTGGGGTTCAACTGTGTCCCAATGGAAGTTGTCTTTGTAGGGTCCGTTGGGTGGACCTGGAATTTGACTATCTCGTCCGCGGGTTTGAAAGAGGTGGACTTGGGTCGCTTGTCAAGTATCACGTCATCTCTGTCCACCGTTGCTCGTAGCATTGTCACTTCTTCAGCCGCGAGGGCTTCTGATAATGCCTCTAGGGCTAGTGCGGCAGTTTTATTTTCGACCCAGAGTGCGACATCCGGATCACTAGCTAGAGTGATGATTCCATTGGGCCCAGGCATTTTGAGCTTCATGTACCCGTAATGGGGTATAGCCTGGAAACTCATGAATGCGTCCCGCCCTAAGAGGGCGCGGTATCTGCTGTTGAACAGCGCCACTTGGAATGTAATTTCTTCGGACCTGTAATTCTCCGGCTTGCTGAATACCACATCCAGTGTGATTTTTCCCGCACATTGCCCCTCCCGGCTAGGGATGATTCCCTTGAAGGTCATGCTGCTTTGCTCAATGCGGCTCTTATCAATTTCCATCTTGTTAAGGGTTTCCTCGTAGATGAGGTTTAGTCCGCTTCTGCCGTCCATGAGCACTTTAGTGAGCCAGAAGCCGTCCACCATTGGACTAAGGACCAAAGCAGTTGGTGCCCGTACTGTTCGGAATTGAGGTTCGTCACTGGCATTGTAAGTTATAGCTGTGTCCTTCCATGGATTTATTGTTGCCACGTGGCAAACTTCGGCGAGACTGCATTGAGCTCGCTTGCGCCTATTATTTGAGGCGAAAGTCTCGAAGACTGTAAATACCATATTGTTGTTTCCGTCGGGATGTTGCTCTGCTGAATGGTTTGTGAGGAGATCCTCGCTGCTCTTTGCTACCTACCGGAGTATCCAACATGCTCTAAGGCTATGAGTTGGCATGGTATCCGGTATGCTATGAATTTTGCATGGCCCATTGAGCCATTCCTCCAATACGATTCCACGCCTTGTATCAGGCTTTGTTTTTTTGGTAATTGAATCGGGTAACTTCCGAGAGTTTGCCCTTTTAGTTCGGACGAAGGGTTTAGTGAGAGTCATATTGTCCTAGAAATTTCTTTGGGTTTTCCAAGTGCTGTCCATCGCGTAGTATTTCTGCACTATAGCCGCTAAGTCAGTAAAACGTGCTATGCCACGGCGACTTATAGTGTTGAGGATCCGTTTGTCCGTGCAATTTTTGCAAAAGAGTGAGATTGCTTCTTCCTCGCGACAGTCCTTGACCCTGTTTATCAGAAGGAGGAATCTGGCCCAGTAATGATGTACTGTCTCTTGGGGCTCTTGTCTGATATGCGAAAGATCGAATAAATCTGGGTGGGTGGGTGGTTTTGAATCCAAATCCTGACCCAATCTGAGACCCAGGGGCAAAGAAGCTTCCGAGCTTAACGGCTTGGGTTCTGGGATGTTGCCCAATTTCTTCGGCCCGCCGCCCGATTCTGAATTTGGGGTTTGGGTCATGTCCTCCCGCGAGCGGGTGTCTGACTCATAGAGCTCAGAAATCCGGACATAGTTCGTCCTCAAAATAGAGGGAGAATTCGTATGATGCTCTTCCACTACCGCTCTCTCATGGGTGACCGGCGGAGAATAAATATCCCTTTGGTCGGGTTTAAGCCTGATCCGATCATAGTCCCTAGTGACGCCCTGGGTGGCGATGCGATCCTAGAGTTCATTGAGGGAGGAGAGCTCCATTGGATCCATCTGTTCGGCAAGTTCCGAATCGACGTGGAGGCTATTTTTGATGACCTGAGAATTCATCGTTGACGCGAAAGCCGATCGGGCGGTCATGACGAAGCCGCCCAACCGGAGAGTTTGGCCTATGGCCAGAGCTCCCCCAGACGTGATGTTGTCCTTGACAACGAGATGAGCCATCAAGCCTTATCGCGACGACACAGTGGAACTCTCAAAGAAAGCACCGATGTCAGTGTCAAAACTGGCGGATCTTGGGTAGGGGGTCCCGAACTGTGCGTCTAAGGCTAATGGTAACAGGAGAGTGGGGATACGATGTTTACCCAGGTTCGGGCCCTCTTGATGGAGGTAATACCCTACTTCCTGCTTGATTGATCTTGATGATATGAGTATTACAAGAGTTGATCTACCACGAGATCATAGAGGCTAAACCCTAGAAGCTAGCCTATGATTCTGATTGTTCTTGTCCTACGGACTAAACCCTCCAGTTTATATAGACACTGAAGCGGGCTAGGGTTACACATAGTCAGTTGCAGAGAAGGAGATCTATCATCCGAATCGCCAAGCTTGCCTTCCACGCAAAGGAGAGTCCCATCCGGACATGGGACGAAGTCTTTAGTCTTGTATCTTCATAGTCCAACAGTCCGGCCAAAGTATATAGTCCGGCTGTCCGGATACCCCCTTACCCAGGACTCCCTCAGTAACCTCGGTACTCCGCACCCGCGCTTGCTCCCTTTGCACCAAAGAGGAATCAAGGACACTGCACAGGTCGGCGCCTGCCAGGTCTTGATCATCATGGCTTGCGTCATCGGCACCTCGCGAGGTACCCTTGCCTTGATCTCTTCGCCTCCTTGTGAGCCTGCCTGGTGAGGCCACTCCTAAGGAAGCCTTCTGTTGTCCGCCCCGCGAGGCTTGGACCCTTGCGAGGGTCTTGAGCTTGAGGAGATGAAGATGGGCCGCATTGGGCCACCACTTGAGCCACGCCGCAGGCCGCAGGCAGGCAAGTCTGGGGACCCCCGTTCCCGGAGTGCCGACAATCTCTTCCCAATTGATGTCTTGTTGCGGGGGCAGCAAGACACATAAATCCATCGGAGATTCGTCAAGGCGATGTGGAGGGTAATGAGCCCATGGATCTGCTGAAGATGAAGGTACTCGAGCGTAGTACAGATGCAGAGCAGGTGCTCCATAGCCTTCTTCGAGATGCCAAAGTCGAAGAGGTCGAGCTCCTTGAGTTGAGGGAGAAGAAGGGTGGGCGTGATATTAATCTGGGGAAAATAGCAGGAGCTGAAACTGGCACGGCGCAGCGTTGGCGTGAGGTGAAACACAGACGGCGGTAGAGAGAGACATCGTCCAGCTTCAAACCTGAGCTCCTCGAGCTGATCTAGGGCAGGGGATAAGAACCACTTGTCGAACTTGGCTTGGACCTTGCAGTTCGTACTGAACATAAGGATGTCAAGGCGTCTGGCTGGCCGAGGGTGAGATGAAAGGATCTTGGAGACTGCATCCATGCATTTGCAATCCCCACCGTAGTGGCAGTTGTCGATGGTGAGGTTGAGGGGGGACGCAGTGCTAAAGGGGGCGCCACCATCAGGAGAGAAGGGTGGTCCGCACGGCAGATTTGGTGGGAAGGAGGCCGATGATGACGAGCAACATGTCATCGAGGAGGCTTCTGATGATGTCCAGGCTCGCCGGATGCGACTTTGGTTCGAGCCGCCTCCGCTTGTTGGCTTCCTCATAGTCCATCTCAGCCGGTGGCGATGTCGGTGTACACGTGTGCTGGTGTGTATTATGTGTTGGGTGTGTGCGAGTGCATCCTTCTGTGCATGCCGTCGCGTAGTGGTGAAGTGTGCGCGTGTGCGTCCTTCACACAGAAGAAGTGTGCCCTCAATTTACTAGCGTGCGGGGTGCTACCTCGAGTGGTTTCAACTTTGCTTACTTCACTGCTTGTCAGATGGGCCTCTAGTTTACTTATTTTCACCCACTACCACATGGGCCAGCACATGAAGATAGAGAACACGAGCTGACAAGGCAGCACGTGGATTGGTTGACCCATCAACTAAACAATATACAGAGCTATACGCTGACACAGTGACCGTATAATCCCTCAGTATAGAGAGTTCGAGTGAGAGGGGAGGCCAGTGAGAGATAGTAGAGAGAGAAAGAGCTACTCCCTCCATTCGATAATGTAGTGCCTATATTTTTTTTAAAGTCAAACTGTTGAAACTTTGACCAAGTTTATAAAGAAATTGCTTATATCTACAATACCAAAGATAAATGATAGTATGAAGTAAGTACATGTTGTGATGAATCTAATGATTGTTCCAGATGTAAATGTTTTTCTCCACATATACCTGGTCAAACATTTCTGAGGTTTGATTTTTCAAAACATCCATATGCTTATGGACGTGAGAGAGTCCCTAACTAGAGAGAGAGAGAGAGAGTGAGTGAAATAGAAAGAGTGAGCGAAAAAAGTGTGTGTGCATGTGTGAAAGAGACATGGACAACACACGATAAACTAGAGAAAAAGTGTGTGTGTCTTACGCAAACATATCACACATGCATCTTCGACGGCGGAAGCGAGGTGAGGAGATATTGTATGGTTGTTTGCAACTGAGAGAGAAAGACCCCTAGCACGTGGCCAAGAGAGGTCTGACAAAAAAGGGAAAGAGGTTGAGAGAGACGTATGGGGAAAATGCAGGCATGGGGAGGAGAGAGTGTATGTTTGTGACAGAGAGATCCCCTGGAGATTGTTTTGAGACTACATGGGTGGGAGATTGAGTGACAAGGTGTGTGTGCGATAGAAGATACCCCTAGATGTATGGATGGAAGGAGATGGTACGTGTGTTCCTGATGGCTAATGATAGATAGTCATACTTAGGGGGGGAGTGCATGCGCCTATGATGGAGTGAGGGATTATGGTACTTAGGGGGGTACGTGTCACATAGAGAGAGAACAAGGGAGGAGAGTGTTAGATGAGTCTATGTAGTGTGAGCAAGATATGTGTATGTGTGACCCAGGGAGATATAAAGTTTGAGAGAGATAGAGGAGCCCCGATACGGCTGAGTGGTGCGTCACACAGCTGAGAGGGGGAAATAAATATTCCATCCGCTCGATAATGCAGTGCATATAAATTTTGTAGAAGTCAAACTTTGGAAACTTTGACCAGGTTTACGCAAATTTTATTAATATCTACAATACCAAAGATACATCATATGAGACTACATCTCATGATGAATCTAATGATATATGTTTGTCGTTCTAGATGTAAATGTTTTTCTCCACGTACATGGTCAAACTTTGTGATGTTTGACTTTTCAATAAATCAATGTGTGTGTTAAAGATAAAGGGACAACAAATGATAAATTAGAGAGAGAGTGTGTGTGTTCGTTTCTTATGCAAACATATCACGCATGCATCTCTGAGATAGAAAAGCGAGGTGAGGAGATACGCGAAGATAGCTAGTGCATGATTGTTTGCAATGGAGAGAGACACCCCTATAGCACATGTCCAATAGAGGTCTGGCCCACAAGGGACAAAGGTCGAGAGGGACACATGGAGAAGATGGACGCACGAGGAGGGAGATAGGGTGTGTTTGTGATAGAGAGATCCCTTGAGATCGTGAGGGGACTATATGGGTGGGAGATCGAGGGACGAGGTGCGTTTGTGATAGAAAGATGCACCGAGAGAAATTGAGATAGACCATGCACATGTTTGTGATGGAGACTAAGAATTAGCTAGTCATATACATATAGGTGGGACTGCGTGTGCCTACAATTGAGTGAGAGACCATCATACTTGGCTAGGCGTAAGATTGTGTGTGTGTGTGTGCATGTGAGATGGAGAGAGAACGAAGGAGAGAGAGAGAGTTCTAGATGGCTCTATCGAGTGCGAGTGAGATATGTATGTGTATGTGTGACCCAAGGAGATGGAGTGATGAGGACAACATCAATACCATTGTTACACCCACAGCCCCTACTGCTACATATACTGGACAAATTACTAGAGCTCGCGCACGCCAATTAAATTATCAGGTACTTTCATTTCTTGGTAATGATTCTAATGTTCATGAGAATATGATGCTACCTAAATTGGATACATTTGTTTTGCTTACAAATGAAGGGCCTAGCTTGGAGAAGGATGAACATTGGAGCAAGAACAAGCATGGAGATGATGCCATGCGCAAGGGGAACAAGAACGGAGTTACAAGTGATGATTTCAGGACTTTGAAGCCACCATAATGGGTGCATGAAGCCTTGGACGAAATATACAAGATGCCACTTCATAAATTTTGTCCCGAGGCTATTCTAGGTGCTGCGTCACCTTATTATTGGGCCAGGCCCTTGTAATTTCGAAATACATAAGTATAGGCTATTTTTAGAGTCCGTATGTGTGGGAAACAGGAGATAGGGTTGATTTCGGACCCCTCCACCAAGGGCCACGAAATTCCCCCCTCTTCCTCCGTATATACAGCCCTTAGGGCACCGTTTAGACTTTGGGTTTTGTTTAGATTAAAAGTTCACCATAGCTGCAACTTCGCGTACTTCGTTTGTGTTCAACGACCAGACAAAGGCGTCACAGAACCCCAACTTGATCAATAAAGCTTTCATCTTATATTCGCAATATCCAGATTGCAATCTCAGTTTCTTGCTTGTTCTTCGTTTGCTCGCAGGAAACATACCCTCGTGGTCAGGTTGATCATGCTCCGGCGTGGTCAATAACCTCTCGGAGTTGGTTTAGCGATTGCTAAGGCGCGACGTCCTCGCATGTTCATAGTCGGATCGTCAAAGTCGACTTCCACCAAAGCGATATCCATCATCTCATCGAAAGACGGGACACCTTTGCCTCTATCAAGTGGTATCAGATTTCCAGGTTGTTCGGTGAGATTTTACAGTTTTTTCGTAGTTTAGATCGTGTCTGTTCTTCATACCTATAGTCCACGAAAAAGCCATACAAAAAAATAGGGTTAGTTCATCCTGTCCGAACCATTCTGAGCCTTTGCATAATCTTTTCTGTATTTGCGTTGTTGAATTTGCGGTTGCATCGTCGTGTCTAGTTGCTGGTCTTAGAGTCTAGTCTTTTAGAGTTTCGAGTTCTAGTCATAAGTTGTCACACCGCTGCCGCACCATCATTATCACCCCTGCCATCTACCACCACCGCTTATCCGCCACCGCTTCGAATCCGTATCCATATACCACCACCGCTGCCATATACCACCATATATCCACCACCAATCCGAGTTCTTGTCATATTAGGTTTGTTTTCGAGATCCATCTAGTTTCCGATTCGTGTTTCCTTGCCGGAGTAGGTTTCAAAAAAAAAGAGTCCGGAAACCACCCTCCGTTTAGGCCCAAAATTTTCCAAAAACGCACTTGTCAAAAAAAAATCTGGCTATCCTATTTTTAGGTGTTTCTGAGTGTTTTGAGACAGGTGCCATTATAGAAAGTTTTTTTGAGCCGGCTCCAGATTTTGGTCCGGGCAGTCGAAAAAAAAATTGGTCAAAAAAATTTCGTGGCTATCCTGTTACCTTGACTTGGGAAGAGTTTTGAGACACTCGCCATTATAGTGAATTTTCGCAAAAAAAGGAGAAGTGCAAAAAAAGGAGCGAAAAGAAATCAGAGTGTGCTCCTTGCTTGATTTCGTGCAGCACCGTGATTTTGTTAGTGTTCTAGGCTCGCGTCTCTAGCACGGTCTAGCCTAGGACTAGCATAGTACCGTCGTTGAGCGTTTATTCAACTTTGCATCTCTGAATTGATTATTGCTGACCCTTTTTGCTACCATATTATAAGCCTTCCCAACTCCACATACATCTACGTCGTATGTTTGACTCTCCCTGGCAATCGCTCTATCCAAGCTTTGAGAGTTTTGACTACAACGGTTGCCGATCACCGCCTGCTGCTGGGTAAGAACTGGTAAGAATTTGAGTTTTGCTTGACGGATTTGTGACACCCACCACCACAACTTGTTCGTAGTCTGTAGGATCATATTCTTGTGTGTTTCTATTGCTGCTAACCATGCCAGGATCACAAGCCGACGAGATTGACTGGGAGAGCTTAACGAACAAGGAGCTTCATGATAAGTTTCAGCAAATGATGACTGAACAGGTGCAAGATGTGCTGAACAATTTTGAAGAGGCCATGGAGAAGATCACTGGCTTTGAGAAGACGTTCGAAACAAAGCTCGATAACAGATTTAATGAACTTCTTGCGCGTCTTCCACCACTGGCTGCACCTGCCGCACCTCTCCAACAACAACAACTACTACTACCTCCACGTCGCGAAACAGCCCTCCGCCGAGCAAGCCGTGTACTTCTTCATCCTGGCCAAACTGTTGGTGCTGCTGTTGATACTTATGTGGCTCCTGCTACTGATGCGGAGGATGATTATGCGGGAGATTACGAGGATGAGGTTGATCAAAATCAGAACTACGTGCAACCACCAGCACCACAACCACCAGGTCGTCCACATGCAAATAATCACAATGGTAGGGCTCTCCCTCAGGTACGAGATGATGTCCATATTCCTAAACTGAAATTGAATATTCCACCATTTGAGGGTAGATATGTTCCTGATATATATCTTACTTGGGAGTTAGAAACTGAACAACGATTTACATGTTTACAATATCCTGAGGAGAGATGGGTTGCTGCTGTTGTTTGTGCTTTCACTAGTTTTGCATGTGTATGGTGGTCTGAACATTGTAGATTATATCCTATTCCAACTACTTGGGCTGCTTTGAAAACTGCTATGCGTACGCATTGGGTTCCACCATATTATCAACGTGAATTGCTTCAAAAATTGCAGCGCTTAAGACAAGGGAAAAATTCTGTAGAAGAATATTATCAGGAATTACAAAATGGCATGATTAGTTGTGGTATTGTTGAGGAGAATGAAGCTATGCTTGCACGTTTTACGGGTGGATTAAATAGAGAGATTTAGACCATTCTAGAGTATAAGGAGTATACTAATATCACTCCTTTATTCCATCTTGCTTGTAAAGCTGAACGTGAAGTGCAGGATCGACAAGCATTGGTGCGAACTAACTTTTCTGCAGGCCGACCTTCATCATGGACACCGCGTGCATCTTCTACTTCAACTGCACCAGCACCTCCATCAGGTGCCACCTCCAGCCGTGATAGAAGAAAACAGGCACAACCACCATTATTTGCCAAGAGCGCACCTGTCGGGCCTGCACAGAGTTCTTCTTCTTCCATAGCATCAACAGGGCACACAAGTGATATTATTTGTCATCGTTGTAAGGGAAGAGGTCATTATGCGAGAGAATGCAAATCTCAGCATGTGATGATTGCTACCAAGGATGGTGGGTATGAGTCCGCTAGTGACTATGATGAGGAGACTTTGGCTCTTATTACACGTGAAGAACATGGTGGAGATGATTTTGATCATGAGATGCAATACATGGCTCCTGAAGATGCTGACAGGTATGAATGTTTAGTTGCTCAACTTGTTTTGAGTGTGCAGGTCACACAAGCTAAGCAAAATCAGAGGCACAATTTGTTCCATACCAAGGGAGTTGTGAAGGAACATTCTGTGCGCGTCATCATAGACAGAGGGAGCTACAACAACTTGGCTAGCATGGAGATGGTGGAGAAGCTTTCTCTCACCACAAGACCACATCCCCATCCTTACTACATCCAATGGTTCAACAACAGCGACAAGGTTAAGGTAACACGTACTGTTCGTGTGCATTTTAGTATCTCTACATATGCTGATTATGTTGATTGTGATGTGGTACCTATGCAAGCATGTTCCTTACTACTTGGTAGACCATGGAAATTTGATAAAAATTCTGTACACCATGGTAGAAACAATCAGTATACTCTTGTTCATAAGGATAAAAATATTACTTTGCTTCCTATGACTCCTGATTCCATTTTGAAAAATGATATTAATAGAGCTAATAAAGCAAAACAGGAGAAGAATAAGAGTGAAAATCAGATTGTGGCAAAGAATTTGAGCAACAAATGAAGCCTAATAATAAACCATCTAGTGTTGCTTCTGAAATTAAATTGAAAAGTGCATGTTTATTTGCCACCAAATGATATTGATGAGCTAGATTTCAGCAAATCTGTTTGCTATGCTTTTGTGTGCAAAGAGGCATTATTTTCATTCGAGGACGTGCCTTCCTCTTTGCCTCCTGCTGTCACTAACATTTTGCAGGAGTTCGCTGACGTCTTTCCACAAGACGTGCCACCGGGATTACCGCCTATTCAAGGGATTGAGCGTCTGATTGACTTAATTCCCGGTGCTTCACTGCCAAACCGTGCGCCATACCGTACCAATCCAGAGGAGACGAAGGAGATTATGCGTCAAGTACAAGAGCTTCTCGACAAAGGTTATATACACGAATCCCTTAGTCCTTGTGCTATTCCTATTATTCTAGTGCCAAAAAAGGATGGTACATCATGTATGTGTGTTGATTGTAGAGGCATTAATAATATTACTATTCATTATCGTCATCCTATTCCTAGGCTAGATGATATGCTTGATGAATTGAGTGGCTCTACAATATTCCCCAAAGTTGATTTGCCTAGTGGATACCATCAAATTCGTATGAAATTGGGATATGAATGGAAAACGGCATTTAAAACTAAGTTTGGCTTATATGACTAATTAGTCATGCCTTTTGGGTTAACTAATGCACCTAGTACTTTCATGAGACTAATGAACGAAGTTTTACGTGCTTTCATTGGATGATTTGTGGTAGTCTATTTTGATGACATATTGATTTATAGCAGATCTTTGGAATATTTATGTGTTGTTTTTATTGCTCTACGTGATGCACGTTTGTTTGGTAACCTTGGGAAGTGCACCTTTTGCACCGACCGAGTATCTTTTCTTGGCTATGTTGTTACTCCACAGGGAATTGAAGTTGATAAAGCCAAGATTGAAGCTATTGAGAGTTGGCCGTAGCCCAAAACGGTCACACAAGTGAGGAGTTTTCTTGGCCTTGCTGGATTCTATAGGCGTTTTGTGAGAGATTTCAGCACCATTGCTGCACCTCTCAATGAGCTTACAAAGAAAGATGTGCCTTTTCTTTGGGGTACCGCACAGGAAGAAGCCTTCACGGTATTGAAAGATAAGTTGACACATGCGCCTTTACTCCAACTTCCTGATTTTAATAAGACTTTTGAGCTTGAATGTGATGCTAGTGGAATTGGATTAGGAGGTGTGTTATTACAAGATGGCAAACCTGTTGCATACTTTTCTTAAAAATTGAGTGGGCCTAGTCTGAATTATTCTACTTATGATAAAGAATTATATGCTCTTGTTCGGACTTTAGAAACATGGCAACATTATTTATGGCCCAAAGAATTTCTTATACATTCTGATCATGAATCTTTGAAACATATTAAAAGTCAAGCTAAACTGAATCGTAGACATGCTAAATGGGTTGAATTCATTGAGACTTTCCCTTATGTCATTAAACACAAGAAGGGAAAAGAAAATGTTATTGCTGATGCATTGTCTCGTCGCTATACTATGCTTTCACTACTTGACTTCAAAATATTTGGTTTGGAGACCATCAAAGATCAATATGTGCATGATGCTGATTTTAAAGATGTAATGCAGAATTGTAAAGAAGAAAGAATGTGGAACAAGTTTGTCATTAACGATGGATTTGTATTTCGTGCTAACAAGCTATGCATTCCAGCAAGCTCCGTTCGTCTTTTGTTGTTGCAGGAGGCGCATGGAGGAGGATTAATGGGACACTTTGGCGTGAAGAAGACGGCGGACGTACTTGCTACACATTTCTTTTGGCCAAAGATGAGACGGGATGTTGAGCGTTTTATTGCTCACTGCACTACATATCAAAAAGCTAAGTCACGACTCAATCCTCATGGTTTATATATGCCTTTGACTATACCTAGTGTTCCTTGGGAGGATATATCTATGGACTTTGTTTTAGGTTTACCTCGAACAAAGAAGGGGAGGGATAGCATATTTGTTGTCGTGGATAGATTCTCGAAAATGGCACACTTTATACCATGTCATAAAAGCGATGATGCTGTTAATGTTGCTGATTTGTTCTTTCGTGAAATTATTCGCTTGCATGGTGTGCCAAATACTATTGTTTCAGATCGTGATACTAAATTTCTTAGCCACTTTTGGAGATGTTTATGGGCTAAGTTGAGGACTAAACTACTTTTTAGTACTACTTGTCACCCCCAAACCGATGGACAAACTGAAGTAGTCAATAGGACTTTGTCTACTATGCTTAGAGTTGTTTTGAAGAATAATAAGAAAATGTGGGAGGAATGCTTGCCTCATATTGAATTTGCTTATAATCGTTCATTGCATTCTACTACTAAGATGTGCCCTTTTGAAGTTGTGTATGATTTTCTACCTCGTGCACCTATTGATTTGTTGCCTCTTCCATCTTCGGAGAAGGTTAATTTTGATGCTAAACAACATGCTGAATTGATTTTAAAAATGCATGAGTTAACTAAGGAAAACATTGAGCATATGTATGCTAAATACAAACTTGCTGGAGATAAGGGTAGAAAACATATTGTGTTTGCACCTGGAGATCTTGTTTGGTTACATTTGCGTAAGGATAGATTTCCTGATTTGTGCAAATCAAAGCTAATGCCACGTGCTGATGGTCCCTTTAAGGTGTTAGAGAAAATAAATGATAATGCATATAAACTTGAGCTGCCTGCATATTTTGGGGTTAGTCCCACTTTTAACATTGCAGATTTGAAGCCTTATTTGGGTGAGGAAGATGAGCTTCCGTCGAGGACGACTTCATTTCAAGAAGGGGAGGATGATGAGCACATCAATACCATTGTTACACCCACAGCCCCTACTGCTACATATACTGGACCAATTACTAGAGCTCGCGCACGCCAATTAAATTATCAGGTACTTTCGTTTCTTGGTAATGATTCTAATGTTCATGAGAATATGATGCTGCCTAAATTGGATACATTTGTTTTGCTTACAAATGAAGGGCCTAGCTCGGAGAAGGATGAACATTGGAGCAAGAACAAGCATGGAGATGATGCCATGCGCAAGGGAAACAAGAACGGAGTTACAAGTGATGATTTCAGGACTTTTAAGCCACCATAATGGGTGCATGAAGCCTTGGATGAAATATACAAGATGCCACTTCATAAATTTTGTCCAGAGGCTATTCTAGGTGCTGCTTCACCTTATTATTGGGCCAGGCCCTTGTAGTTTTGAAATACATAAGTATAGGCAATTTTTAGAGTCTGTATGTGTGGGGAAACAAGAGATAGGGTTGATTTCGGACCCCTCCACCAAGGGCCACGAAATTCCCCCCTCTTCCTCCATATATACAGCCCTTAGGGCACCGTTTAGACTTTGGGTTTTGTTTAGATTAAAAGTTCGTCATAGCTGCAACTTCGCGTACTTCGTTTGTGTTCAACGACCAGACAAAGGCGTCATAGAACCCCACCTAGATCAATAAAGCTTTCATCTTATATTCGCAATATCCAGATTGCAATCTCAGTTTCTTGCTTGTTCTTCGGTTGCTCGCAGGAAACAGACCCTCGTGGTCAGGTTGATCGTGCTCCGGCGTGGTCAATAACCTCTTGGAGTTGGTTTAGCGATTGCTAAGGCGCGACGTCCTCGCACGTTCGTAGTCGGATCGTCAAAGTCGACTTCCACCAAAGTGTTATCCATCATCTCATCGAGAGATGGGACACCTTTGCCTCTATCATGGAGAGTTTGGGGGAGAGAGGGAAGAGCTCCAAGACGATAGAGTGGTGCGTGAGAGAGTTACGAGCAACGAGCCAGGGAATATGTGTGCATATGATGAGTGCACCCAAGATATTTAGCTTGGACTAAAGAATTATACATAGTGTGCGAGAGAGACCTATACATGGAGTGTGTATGCAAACTAGAAAGACCCCCCCCACACACACACACAGAGAGAGAGAGAGAGAGAGAGAGAGAGAAAGAGAGAGAGAAGGAGAGGTGAGGGAGTGCTGGACTAAGCAAGTTTAGGTATCCGGATATAATATTTCCTTTCTGTTAAACCGACTTTGTACAACCCTTGGCCCCTCCGATGTCTATATAAACCGGAGGGTTTACACCGAAGGCAGGATCATAACATTGATAGGCTAGCCAAGCTAGGGTTTAGCCATTACGAGCTCGAGGTAGATCAACTCTTGTAACCCCTATACCCATCAAATATAATCAGGCAGGAGTAGGGTTTTACCTCCATTAAGAGGGCCCAAACCTGGGTAAAACATTGTGTCCTTTTGATCATGTTACCATCGATCCTCAGACATACAGCTTGCCCTCCCTACCCGAGATCTGCCAGTTTTGACACCGACATTTGTGCTTCCATTGAGAGCTCCACTATTCTGTTAACAGAAGGATTGATGGCTCGCCTCTTCTTCGATGATGACGCTGTGTCTAGGGAAACCTTTCTCCCCAGACAGGTCTCTCTGTTCGGCGGCTTCGTGCTTCGTGCCAACTCGACCGGCCACCTTGAGCAAGTCGATAGTTATGCCCCCGGCCACCAGATCAGGTTCGGAAACCTGAACTACATCACTGATATCCGAGGAGATCTGATCTTCAAGGGGATCACGGCCTCGGTTGCCGCCCCCTGCCCTCATGAAGGAAGCTCTTCAGATCCGCTCTTAGACCCTGTCCAAGGGTCGACACTCACACCCGCCTCAGCCTTAGATCCAAGCAGGTCGTATTGTCCGAAGACGGGAGGATCATCCCCACCGGACTATTTTCCATCATGGAACCTCTAACCGGAAACCCAGATGCGATCTTGGACTCGCCTCTGGATAACTCCGAAATGCCGAGGTCTGCGTCCATCGGGTCCGACCAGGCATTTATCGCCGAACCCAGCCCTACAGATCCATAGGCTCCTATCCAGCTTTCACCCTTAGACGAAGCACTGGGCTTAATGCGGTCTCTCGCCATTACTGAAGCTTTGCCTCTGAACTGCACCCAACATGGGCTAGGGGCTGAGAGTGGGGAATTTTATGACCCGCCCACCACCCACTTAATAGCCACTGTCGAGGATTTAACCAACATGCTAGAGTACGCGTCCGAAGACATCGACGGTATGGAAGACGATGCCGATGTTGAATCAGGCCAAGTCCCACCCATCACAGGGCGTTGGACGGCCAGTTATACCTATGATGTATACATGGTGGACACCCTGGTAAAAAGGATGACGAGGCCACTCAATATCCAGATAAGGACAAGCCCGTCGAAGAACTACCACTTGTACGTGTCAGTGCTATACAAATGCTTTTAACCCCTTTCCGCGACTGCATTTGGAATCGTCACCAAGTGAGTGTGGGCGATAGGGAGGTCTTTCCCACATGACCCAGAAACCATCGGGGATATGCCCTCCTGGCACACACGCTCGGCAAAATGAGGTCGTGTGCGACCAGCGAGCGAGCAAATACGGTTATACGTACAGTAGTGCTAAACAAATTACAATTATACATGTGAAATCGTTTCCGGTCGTAAGTACATCCCACACAGTCAGTCCCTGCTAAAAGCTTCCGTTCGTATATACATCCCACATAGTCACTACAAGGAAAATGTTTTCGTTCGTAGGTACATCACACACAAGTTTCCCCGTTAAATCGTTTGTGATAGCGTTCCCATCACACACAATATTAATAATTTTATCGTTTGTGTTATTGAATGCATCACACATTGTGCATAGAAGAAACTGTGTGGCAAAGGCTATCATCACACACAACTTTTATGCGGTAAACATTTGCGCAAGGTGGCCTAACGCAAACAATTTTGAAGAGAATGTCGTGTGTGATTGTTCATCGATTCAACACGGTTTATTCCTAGAAACTGTGTGTGTTGCCTTAGGTCATCGCCCACGGTATTTTCTCCATAACCATTTGCAATAGCAAACACCAATTAGCAGGCTAATTCGCCATTAGCAAGCTAATTGCCCTATTATTAATAATCCATTTATTAATCTAATTGACATTCATATTAAACACATAATATATTTGATTCCCATATTAAGGAAGTAGGATTTCATAATTGAAATACATCAGAGTACAACATGATATAGCTTCAGCACTCAGCTACCCCATTACACAACTGCACTAGCACCAAGTTACACATGCAACATCTAGAACCTTTCAAAATTAGCATCATAGATGGTACATAGACAGATGCATCCCATCGGGAAAACTGTTGAAGCGGAAGGCGAATATTGAGCCTTCATTCATGTTAAAGGTCTTTGCAACTTTAGGCTAGTGCCTGTGGATGATTGACTGTCCATCCTTCGCCCTCTTCAGGAACACTTCAATATTGAACCGTGGGTGTTGTATGAATACCTTCCTCGCCTCTTGACCATACAGGTGGTTTGAGAGGTAATCATCAGTGAACTGTTATGGAAAGGCCTGAAAACAAGGGTGTGCATAAATATCTTCTCTATATTGGAAATGGAGCAAAGGAATAAAAAAGACAAGGTATAATAGTTAGTACCATCCTGTATAGAACTGGTGTCTTCTTCATTGTGCAGAAAAAGATCTTGTTGTTTTTGTCGCTAATTTCTTTATCCTAACAGTATTTCTGAGTTTCTTGACTTGACTCATATTCATGGACAACTCATTTCCCCATATGCAAAAAGGGTCGAATATTGGTTAAGGAGGAGGTACCCAGTTGGCCAGTGCAAAACAGGTTCTTACTGAACTGGAAGCAGAGGTGGATATGACGAGCCTGGATGATCTCGATTAGGGAAATGAATATATTGTTCTTATGAAGTTGAACTAGCTATATGATGTACTGTGTTATTTTTAGGTAGCTACCGTACTATGATGTTAAAACATATTTTTATGTGCCTGATATGAAATTGGCAAACAACTGTTTGATATGAAATGTGAATTTGCGTTATACTGGAATTATTAATTGTAAACTAATAAACCTCCTAAATGGGTCATGGAACTTTGCAAATGGTTCTAGCAAAAAGCACTTGTGAGGGATAGTCCAATGCCACATAGTTTTATTCATCAAATCGTGTGTGATGTAGTTGATAAAAGCAAACGGTTAACCAAGGCAGAGCATGTGTGATAGTTACACCTATCACACACGAGCCTATACACAAACCTGGGTGGGATGTACATACGAACAGAAATGTTTTCCCCGGATTGACTCTGTGGGATGTATACGAATGAAAACATTTTCCTGGGATGTACAAAAGAACGGAAACGTATTCCTTGGATTGATTGTTTGTGATATACATACGAACGGAAATGTTTTTCTGGGATTCACCATGTGGGATGTACATATGAACGGAAACAATTGGGTTTCGATGCCTCGCTCGATCACACACGAGCTCATTTTGCCCCAGGCTGTGTGCCAGGAGGCCTATCCCCGACGATTTATGGGTCGTGTGGGAAGGACCCCCCTATCGCGCACACTCACTTGGCGACAGTTCCAAATGCCACCACAGAAAGGGGTTAAAAACCGTGTGTATAGCACCTTGTTGTACCAGTGTGGTGTGATAGTGTCTCTATTAGCAAGTTTAATAGTAACATAAATATCTTCTATTTCAACAGGTGCAATATCATTCATAATTTCTTGATATAGAGTAGAAGGGATAGCACTCACACTAGCACCCATATCACATAAGCCATGATAACAGTCATCTCCTTTTTTAACTGAGACAACAGGCATGCCAACAGCGGGCTTTTTTATCTTTAGTATTGGGTTTGGCAATTATAGCAGCTTCATCACAAAAATAAATAACATGCCCATCAATATTATCAACCAAGAGATATTTTAACCATAGCAATACTAGGTTCTACTTTAATTTGTTCAGAGGATCTAGGTGCTCTAATATTACTTTTTTTAACCACGATTGAAACCTTAGCATGTTCCTTTATCCTTATTGAGAAAGGTGATTTTTCAATATAAGCAGTAGGCACAACTGGATCAACATTGTAAATGCTAGTTTCATCCTTAACTATGACTGGCTTCTCAATCTTTTCTTTAATAGGTGGATGATATTTAAACCACTTCTCCCTAGGGAGATCAAGATGACTAGAAAATGATTCACAAAAAGAGGCTACTATTTCAGAGTCAACTCCATATTTAGTCCTAAACTTGTGAAAAGCATCGGTGTCCATAAAAGATTTAACACAATCGAACTTAAGGGTTATACCTGACTCATTACCTTTGTCGAGTTCACAATATTCGGAGTTGCATTTAATTCTTTCAAGAAGGTTCCATCTGAATCCAATAGTTTTCTTCAAAAAAGAGCCAGGTGAAGAAGAATCGAGCATGGTTTGATTATCATGGGAAAGCCGAGCACAAATTTTTTGTAAGATAATTTTCTTTGAGAGCTCATGATTGGGGCATGTATACATCATGTATTTAAGCCTCTCCCAAGCTTGAGCGATGCTTTCTCCTTCACGAGGCCAAAAGTTATATATATAATTCCAATCACGATGAACTAGATGCATAGGATAAAACTTTTGATAAAATTCCAATTTCTACCGATTCCAATCCCAAACTTCAATATCATCACATAGCCTATACCATGTCAATGCTTTTCCCCCATAAAGGTAAAACCTTCTTCTTAACTTCATCTTCGGGTAATCCTACAAGCTTAAATAATCCACAAACTTCATCGACATAGATTAGGTGCATATCGGGATGTAATGTTCCATCTCCTCCATAAGGATTAGCTAGCAATTTCTCTATCATACCCAAAGGAATCACATAACCAATATTTTCAGTAGGTTCAGTGAGTTGAGGAGCAACTCTTTCTGCTTTCGTTCGAGGTGGAGATACCCCGAACAAACCCCTCAAAGGATTGTTTTCCATAGTGACAAGTATCAGTAAATTTCAGCACATAATATAAATTTTTCCTTACAAAATTCCACTTACCAGAGGCGCTTCACTCCCCGACAATGGTGCTATAAAGATTCTTGATGACCCACAAGTATAGGTGATCAATCGTAGTCCTTCCAATAAGTAAGACTATCGAACCCAACGAGGAGCAGAAGGAAATGACAAGCAGTTTTCAGCAAGGTACTTCTTACAAACACTAAAATTGTCGTTAACGGATAGTTTGATAGCTAGATGATTTGTATCTAGCAAATAATAGTAACGGTAACAAAAGTGCAGCAATCTAGCCCAATCCTTTTTGTAGCAAAGGACAGGTCGGAACAGTCTCTTATAGTAAGCAAAGCGTTCTTGAGGACACGCGGGAATTTCATCTAGTCACTTTCATCATGTTGGTTTGATTTACGTTTGCTACTTTGATAATTAATATGATATGTGGGTGGACCGGTGCTTGGGTGTTGTTCTTACTTGAACAAGCCTCCCACTTATGATTAACCCCTCTTGCAAGCATTCGCAACAAGGAAAGAAGAATTAAGATAAAACCTAACTGTAGCATTAAACTCATGGATCCAAACCAGCCCCTTACGGAATAGCGTATAAACTAGGGTTTAAGCTTCTGTCACTCTAGAAACCCATAATCTAATAACTGCTCCATAATACATTCCCTTAGGCCTAAAGATGGTGAAGTGTCATGTAGTCGACGTTCATATAACACCACTAAGGGAATCACAACATAGATACCATCAAAATATCGAACAAATATCAAATTCACATGATTACTTATAACAAAACTTCTCCCATGTCTTCAAGAACAAAAGTAACTACTCGCAAAAACATATTCAGGCTCAAGATTAGAGGGGTATTGAATTGCATAATAGATCTGAACATATAATCTTCCACCAAATAAACCATCTAGCATCAACTATGAGATGTAATCAACACTAAGTCACCCACAGGTACCAATCTGAGGTTTTGATACAAAGATTGAACACAAGAGATGAACTAGTTGTTTTGAGATTAGATGGTGTTCTTGAAGATGTTGGTGACTATTGGCCTCCCCAAGATGAGAGGGTTGTTAGTGATGAGGATGCCTTCGATTTCCCCCTCCCGAAGGGAAGTTCCTCCGGCGGAATGGCTCCGCCGGAGGGCAAAAGTGCTCCTGCCCAAGTTCCGCTTTGAGGTGGCGGAGCTACGTCCTGAAAGTCTTCTCCTTATTTTTCTAGGGCAAATGGGCTTATGTACCAGAAGATGGGCACTGGAGGCTGACTATGGGCCCCACTACCCACTAGGGCGCGGGGGGGGGGGGGGTTCAGATTTCTGGTTCCGGCAGACCCTTGAGGTTCGAACTCTGGGGTGCGCGCAAAGATCTCTCCTCTACCAACTCACGTCCCAAGGCCTCGCAAGGAATGTAGGCTAGAAAGATGAACACACGGGGGACACGGGGTTTATACTGGTTCAGGCCACCATTGTGGTGTAATACCCTACTCTAGTGTGTGGTGTGGTGGATTGCATCAGGGGCAGATGATGAACAATACAAAGGAAGAACAGCCTCGCGAGGGATGTTCTTGTGGTGGTGGTGTCCCTTTGGAAGGGTCGATTCGAGCTCTCTTCCTACCGTGGTGGCTAGCCCTATATATAGAGAGGCCCTGGTCCTCTTCCCAAATATTGAGCGGGAAGGGCGCCAACAATTGGCCATTTTGAAGGGGAACATCTAGTACACTTAGCCTGACTAAAGTTGGTCTTCGACTGCCAAAGTCTCTGACGATGACGCCGTCTTGGGCTCCATGGTGACCTCCATCCTGCTGCTTTGCTGGTCTTGGTCTTGTTGCACCGAAACGGTAGCCTTTGCCTGATGCCTTGGCCCGTGCTTGCTCCCTTTACACCAAAGAGGAAACAAGGACACTGCACAGGCCGGCGCCCGCTTGGCGCCCGCCTGCCTCGATCGTCATGGCTTGCGTCACGGGAACCTCGCGAGTTATCCTTGCCTTGATCTCTTCGCCTCCTCGCGAGCTTGCCTGGCGAGGCCGCTCTTGAGGAAGCTTCCTGTCGTCCGCCCCGCGAGGCTTGGCCTCTCGCGAGGATGTTGAGCTTGAGTTGATGAAGGTGGGTCATACTGGGCCATTGCTTGAGCCCCGCCGCAAGTCGCAGGCAGGCAAGTCTGGGGACACCCATTCCCAGAACGCCGACAGTAGCCCCCGGGCCCAAGGCGCGCCCGGACTTGGCTTAGTAGATAAGCGAAGGGGCAAGTGCGAAGCACCGCGGGCCCCAACAGCATGCGTCATTGGGCATCGCGTGGCGGTTGATTGGACGTGGGCATCCCCGTTTCCCCATGCCCCTCATTACGCGCCCGGCTAGGCGGACCCGTGGTTACACACAGTTATTCCCCTTCTGTTGTTCGCGCTCTCCCTGTCCTTCCTTCTTCCTCGAGCTCCAGCCTCCGCCTCCAATCCGACTCGAGCTCCCCTCCCCCTTCCCGTCCCATGGCGCCAATGAATAAGGAAAGGGGGAAGAAGCCCGCGCTCGTCTTCGGCAGCGACTCCCGCCGTCGATCAGTCAATCATACTCAACCCCGAAGCCTTGGACAAGGTCCGCCTATTGGAAATATGCCCTAGAGGCAATAATAAAAGTATTATTATATTTTAATGTTCATGATAAATGTCTTTTATTCATGCTATAATTGTATTATCCGGAAATCGTAATACACGTGTGAATACTTAGACCACAATATGTCCCTGGTGAGCCTCTAGTTGACTAGCTCGTTGTGATCAACAGATAGTCATGGTTTCCTGACTATGGACATTGGATGTCGTTGATAACGGGATCACATCATTAGGAGAATCATGTGATGGACAAGACCCAATCCTAAGCATAGCATAAAAGATCGTGTAGTTCGTTTTGCTAGAGCTATGCCAATGTCAAGTATCTCTTCCTTCGACCATGAGATCATGTAACTCCCGGATACCGTAAGAGTGCCTTGGGTGTATCAAATGTCACAACGTAACTGGGTGACTATAAAGGTGCATTACAGGTATCTCCGAAAGTATCTGTTGGGTTGACACGGATCGAGACTGGGATTTGTCACTCCGTATGACGGAGAGGTATCTCTGGGCCCACTCGGTAATGCATCATCATAATGAGCTCAATGTGACCAAGGTGTTGGACACGGGATCATGCATTACGGTACGAGTAAAGTGACTTGCCGGTAACGAGACTGAACAAGGTATTGGGATACCGACGATCGAGTCTCGGGCAAGTAACGTACCGATTGACAAAGGGAATTGCATACAGGGTTTGATCGAATCCTCGACATCGTGGTTCATCCGATGACAACATCGAGGAGCATGTGGGAGCCATCATGGGTATCCAGATCCCGCTGTTGGTTATTGACCTGAGAGCGTCTCGGTCATGTCTGCATGTCTCCCGAACCCGTAGGGTCTACACACTTAAGGTTCGGTGACGCTAGGGTTATTAGGAAGACTAGTATGTGACTACCGAATGTTGTTCGGAGTCCCGGATGGGATCCTGGACGTCACGAGGAGCTCCGGAAGGGTCCGGAGGTAAAGATTTATATATGGGAAGTTGTCAAACGGACACCGGGAAGTTTCGGGGTCATACCGGTATTGTACCGGGGCCACCGGAAGGGTTCCGGGGGTCCACCGGGAGGGGCCACCCCTCCCGGGGGGCCACATGGGCTGCGTGGGGCAGGGAGCCAGCCCCTGGTGGGCTGGGCGCACCCCCTCCCTTGGGCCCTTGCGCCTAGGGTTGAGGGGGGAACCCTAGAGGGGGCGCCCCCCTTGGCTTGGGGGGCAAGCCACCCTCTCCCCCTCTCCCCTTGGCCGCCGCACCCCCCTAGATGGGTTCTAGGGGGCCGGCCCCCTTCTCCCTTCCCCCTATAAATAGAGGGGTGAGGGGAGGGCAGCAGAACCACCCTCCAAGGCGCAGCCCTCCCCTCCCCAACACCTCTCCTCCTCCGTTGTGTGCTTGGCGAAGCCCTGTCGGAGTACTGCCTCTCCACCATCACCACGCCGTCGTGCTGCCGGTGGAGCTGTCTTCCTCAACCTCTCCTTCCCCCTTGCTGGATCAAGAAGGAGGAGACGTCTCCCGTCCCGTACGTGTGTTGAACGCGGAGGTGCTGTCCGTTCAGCACTTGGTCATCGGTGATTCGAATCACGTCGAGTACGACTACATCATCACCATGCAAGCTTCCGCACGCGATCTACAAGTGGTATGTAGATGCAAACTCTCTCCCTTGACTCGTTGCTTAGATGAACTCATAGATGGATCTTGGTGAAACCGTAGGAAAAATTTTAATTTTCTGCAACGTTCCCCAACAGTGGCATCATGAGCTAGGTCTATGCGTAGTTCTCTTTGCACGAGTAGAACACAATTTTGTTGTGGGCGTGGATTTTGTCATCTTACTTGCCTCTACTAGTCTTTTCTTGCTCAACGGTATTGTGGGATGAAGCGGCCCGGACCAACCTTACACGTACGCTTACGTGAGACCGGTTCCACCGACTGACATGCACTAGTTGCATAAGGTGGCTGGCGGGTGTCTGTCTCTCCCACTTTAGTTGGAGCGGAATCGATGAACAGGGCCCTTATGAAGGGTAAATAGAAGTTGACAAAATCACGTTGTGGTGATTCGTAGGTAAGAAAACGTTCTTGCTAGAACCCAATTGCAGCCACGTAAAAGATGCAACAACAATTAGAGGACGTCTAACTTGTTTTTGCAGCGATTGATCATGTGATGTGATATGGCCAGAAGTTGTGATGAATGATGAATTGTGATGTATGAGATCATGTTCTTTGTAATAGGATTCACGACTTGCATGTCGATGAGTATGACAACCGGCAGGAGCCATAGGAGTTGTCTTTATTTTTTGTATGACCTGCGTGTCATTGAATAACGCCATGTAAACTACTTTACTTTATTGCTAAACGTTAGTCATAGAAGTAGAAGTAGTCGTTGGCGTGACAACTTCATGAAGACACGATGATGGAGATCATGGTGTCAAGCCGGTGACAAGATGATCATGGAGCCCCGAAGATGAAGATCAATGGAGCTATATGATATTGGCCATATCATGTCACAACTATATAATTGCATGTGATGTTTATTATGTTTATGCATCTTGTTTACTTAGGACGACGGTAGTAAATAAGATGATCCCTTACAAAAATTTCAAGAAGTGTTCTCCCCTAACTGTGCACCGTTGCTACAGTTCGTCGCTTCTAAGCACCACGTGATGATCGGGTGTGATGGATTCTTACGTTCACATACAACGGGTGTAAGACAGTTTTACACAGCGAAAACACTTAGGGTTAACTTGACGAGCCTAGCATGTGCAGACATGGCCTCGGAACACGGAGACCGAAAGGTCGAACACGAATCGTATGGAAGATACGATCAACATGAGAATGTTCACCGACGATGACTAGTCCGTCTCACGTGATGATCGGACACGGGCTAGTCGACTCGGATCGTGTAACACTTAGATGACTAGAGGGATGTCTAATCTAAGTGGGAGTTCATAATTTGATTAGAACTTTATTATCATGAACTTAGTCTAAAACCTTTGCAAATATGTCTTGTAGATCAATGGCCAACGCTAATGTCAACATGAACTTCAACGCGTTCCTAGAGAAAACCAAGCTGAAAGATGATGGCAGCAACTATACGGACTGGGTCCGGAACCTGAGGATCATCCTCATAGCTGCCAGGAAACAATATGTCCTAGAAGGACCGCTAGGTGACGCTCCCGTCCCAGAGAACCAAGACATTATGAATGCTTGGCAGTCTCGCGCTGATGATTACTCCCTCGTTCAGTGCGGCATGCTTTACAGCTTAGAACCGGGGCTCCAAAAGCGTTTTGAGCACCACGGAGCATATGAGATGTTCGAAGAGCTGAAACTAGTTTTTCAAGCTCATGCCCGGGTCGAGAGATATGATGTCTCCGACAAGTTCTACAGTTGTAAGATGGAGGAAAACAGTTCTGTCAGTGAGCACATCCTGAAGATGTCTGGGTTGCACAACCGTATGACCCAGCTGAACATTAACCTCCCAGATGAGGCGGTCATTGACAGAATCCTCCAGTCGCTCCCACCAAGCTACAAGAGCTTTGTGATGAACTACAACATGCAGGGGATGGAAAAGACCATTCCTGAAGTGTTCTCGATGCTGAAGTCAGCAGAGGCTGAAATCAAGAAAGAACATCAAGTGTTGATGGTCAATAAGACCACTAAGTTCAAGAAGGGCAAGGGTAAGAAGAACTTCAAGAAGGACGGCAAAGATGTTGCCGCGCCTGGTAAGCCAGTTACCGGGAAGAAGTCAAAGAATGGACCCAAGCCTGAGACTGAGTGCTTTTATTGCAAGGGGAAGGGTCACTGGAAGCGGAACTGCCCCAAATACTTAGCGGATAAGAAGGCCGGCAACACCAAAGGTATATTTGATATACATGTGATTGATGTGTACCTTACCAGTACTCGTAGTAACTCCTGGGTATTTGATACCGGTGCCGTTGCTCATATTTGTAACTCACAGCAGGAGCTGCGGAATAAACGGAGACTGGCGAAGGACGAGGTGACGATGCGCGTCGGGAATGGTTCCAGAGTCGATGTGATCGCCGTCGGCACGCTGCCTCTACATTTACCTACGGGATTAGTTTTGAACCTTAATAATTGTTATTTAGTGCCAAGTTTGAGCATGAACATTGTATCTGGATCTCGTTTAATACGAGATGGCTACTCATTTAAGTCTGAGAATAATGGTTGTTCGATTTATATGAGAGATATGTTTTATGGTCATGCTCCGATGGTCAATGGTTTATTCTTAATGAATCTCGAGCGTAATATTACACATGTTCATAGTGTAGATGCCAAAAGATTTAAAGTTGATAACGATAGTCCCACATACTTGTGGCACTGCCGCCTTGGTCACATTGGTGTCAAGCGCATGAAGAAGCTCCATGCCGATGGACTTTTAGAGTCTCTTGATTATGAATCGTTTGACACGTGCGAACCATGCCTCTTGGGCAAAATGACCAAGACTCCGTTCTCCGGAACAATGGAGCGAGCAACCAACTTGTTGGAAATCATACATACCGATGTGTGCGGTCCAATGAGCGTTGAGGCTCGCGGAGGATATCGTTATGTTCTCACTCTCACTGATGACTTGAGTAGATATGGGTATGTCTACTTAATGAAACACAAGTCTGAGACCTTTGAAAAGTTCAAGGAATTTCAGAATGAGGTAGAGAATCAACGTGACCGAAAGATAAAATTCTTACGATCAGATCGTGGAGGAGAATACTTAAGTCACGAATTTGGTACACACTTAAGGAAATGTGGAATCGTTTCACAACTCACGCCGCCTGGAACACCTCAGCGAAACGGTGTGTCCGAACGTCGTAATCGCACTCTATTGGATATGGTGCGGTCTATGATGTCTCTTACCGATTTACCGCTATCATTTTGGGGATACGCTCTAGAGACAGCTACATTCACTTTAAATAGGGCACCGTCTAAATCCGTTGAGACGACACCGTATGAATTATGGTTTGGAAAGAAACCTAAGCTGTCGTTTCTAAAAGTTTGGGGATGCGATGCTTATGTCAAGAAACTTCAACCTGAAAAGCTCGAACCCAAGTCGGAAAAATGCGTATTCATAGGATACCCTAAGGAAACTGTCGGGTATACCTTCTACTTAAGATCCGAAGGCAAGATCTTTGTTGCCAAGAACGGATGCTTTCTGGAAAAAGAGTTTCTCTCGAAAGAAGTAAGTGGGAGGAAAGTAGAACTCGATGAAGTACTACCTCTTGAACGGGAAAGTGGCGCAGCGCAGGAAACCGTTCCTGTGATGCCCACACCAACTGAAGAGGAAAACAATGATGATGATCAAGGTACTTCGGATCAAGTTACTACTGAACTTCGTAGGTCCACAAGGACACGTTCCGCACCAGAGTGGTACGGCAACCCTGTCCTGGAAATCATGTTGTTAGACAACAATGAACCTTCGAACTATGAAGAAGCGATGGCGGGCCCGGATTCCAACAAATGGCTTGAAGCCATGAAATCCGAGATAGAATCCATGTATGAAAACAAAGTATGGACTTTGACAGACTTGCCCGATGATCGGCGAGCGATAGAAAACAAATGGATTTTTAAGAAGAAGACGGACGCGGATGGTAATGTTACCATCTATAAGGCTCGACTTGTCGCTAAGGGTTATCGACAAGTTCAAGGGATTGACTACGACGAGACTTTCTCTCCCGTAGCGAAGCTGAAGTCCGTCCGAATCATGTTAGCAATTGCCGCATACTATGATTATGAGATATGGCAGATGGACGTCAAAACGGCATTCCTTAACGGACATCTTAAGGAAGAGCTGTATATGATGCAGCCGGAAGGTTTTGTCGATCCTCGGAACGCTAACAAAGTATGCAAGCTCCAGCGATCCATTTATGGACTGGTGCAAGCATCTCGGAGTTGGAACATTCGCTTTGATGAGATGATCAAAGCGTTTGGGTTTATGCAGACTTATGGAGAAGCCTGCGTTTACAAGAAAGTGAGTGGGAGCTCTGTAGCATTTCTCATATTATATGTAGATGACATACTCTTGATGGGAAATAATATAGAATTTCTGGACAGCATTAAGGCCTACTTGAATAAGTGTTTTTCAATGAAGGACCTTGGAGAAGCTGCTTACATATTAGGCATCAAGATCTATAGAGATAGATCGAGACGCCTCATAGGTCTTTCACAAAGCACATACCTTGATAAGATTTTGAAGAGGTTCAAAATGGATCAGTCCAAGAAGGGGTTCTTGCCTATGTTACAAGGTGTGAGACTGAGCTCGGCTCAGTCACCGACCACGGCAAAAGATAAAGAAGAGATGAGTGTCATCCCCTATGCTTCAGCCATAGGATCTATTATGTATGCCATGCTGTGTACCAGACCCGATGTAAACCTTGCCGTAAGTTTGGTAGCAAGATACCAAAGTAATCCCGGCAAGGAACACTGGACAGCGGTCAAGAATATCCTGAAGTACCTGAAAAGGACGAAGGACATGTTTCTCGTTTATGGAGGAGACGAAGAGCTCGTCGTAAAGGGTTACGTCGACGCTAGCTTCGACTCAGATCTGGATGACTCTAAGTCACAAACCGGATACGTGTATATGTTGAATGGTGGAGCAGTAAGCTGGTGCAGCTGCAAGCAGAGCGTCGTGGCGGGATCTACGTGTGAAGCGGAGTACATGGCAGCCTCGGAGGCAGCGCATGAAGCGATTTGGGTGAAGGAGTTCATCACCGACCTAGGAGTCATACCCAATGCGTCGGGGCCGATCAAACTCTTCTGTGACAACACTGGAGCTATTGCCCTCGCCAAGGAGCCCAGGTTTCACAAGAAGACCAGGCACATCAAGCGTCGTTTCAACTCCATCCGTGAAAATGTTCAAGATGGAGACATAGAGATTTGCAAAGTGCACACGGATCTGAATGTCGCAGATCCGCTGACTAAACCTCTCTCGCGTGCAAAACATGATCAACACCAGAACTCTATGGGTGTTCGATTCATCACAATGTAACTAGATTGGTGACTCTAGTGCAAGTGGGAGACTGTTGGAAATATGCCCTAGAGGCAATAATAAAAGTATTATTATATTTCAATGTTCATGATAAATGTCTTTTATTCATGCTATAACTGTATTATCCGGAAATCGTAATACACGTGTGAATACTTAGACCACAATATGTCCCTGGTGAGCCTCTAGTTGACTAGCTCGTTGTGATCAACAGATAGTCATGGTTTCCTGACTATGGACATTGGATGTCGTTGATAACGGGATCACATCATTAGGAGAATGATGTGATGGACAAGACCCAATCCTAAGCATAGCATAAAAGATCGTGTAGTTCGTTTTGCTAGAGCTTTGCCAATGTCAAGTATCTCTTCCTTCGACCATGAGATCGTGTAACTCCCGGATACCGTAAGAGTGCCTTGGGTGTATCAAACGTCACAACGTAACTGGGTGACTATAAAGGTGCATTACAGGTATCTCCGAAAGTATCTGTTGGGTTGACACGGATCGAGACTGGGATTTGTCACTCCGTATGACGGAGAGGTATCTCTGGGCCCACTCGGTAATGCATCATCATAATGAGCTCAATGTGACCAAGGTGTTGGACACGGGATCATGCATTACGGTACGAGTAAAGTGACTTGCCGGTAACGAGACTGAACAAGGTATTGGGATACCGACGATCGAGTCTCGGGCAAGTAACGTACCGATTGACAAAGGGAATTGCATACAGGGTTTGATCGAATCCTCGACATCGTGGTTCATCCGATGACAACATCGAGGAGCATGTGGGAGCCATCATGGGTATCCAGATCCCGCTGTTGGTTATTGACCTGAGAGCGTCTCGGTCATGTCTGCATGTCTCCCGAACCCGTAGGGTCTACACACTTAAGGTTCGGTGACGCTAGGGTTATTAGGAAGACTAGTATGTGACTACCGAATGTTGTTCGGAGTCCCGGATGGGATCCTGGACGTCACGAGGAGCTCCGGAAGGGTCCGGAGGTAAAGATTTATATATGGGAAGTTGTCAAACGGACACCGGGAAGTTTCGGGGTCATACCGGTATTGTACCGGGGCCACCGGAAGGGTTCCGGGGGTCCACCGGGAGGGGCCACCCCTCCCGGGGGGCCACATGGGCTGCGTGGGGCAGGGAGCCAGCCCCTGGTGGGCTGGGCGCACCCCCTCCCTTGGGCCCTTGCGCCTAGGGTTGAGGGGGGAACCCTAGAGGGGGCGCCCCCCTTGGCTTGGGGGGCAAGCCACCCTCTCCCCCTCTCCCCTTGGCCGCCGCACCCCCCCTAGATGGGTTCTAGGGGGCCGGCCCCCTTCTCCCTTCCCCCTATAAATAGAGGGGTGAGGGGAGGGCAGCAGAACCACCCTCCAAGGCGCAGCCCTCCCCTCCCCAACACCTCTCCTCCTCCGTTGTGTGCTTGGCGAAGCCCTGTCGGAGTACTGCCTCTCCACCATCACCACGCCGTCGTGCTGCCGGTGGAGCTGTCTTCCTCAACCTCTCCTTCCCCCTTGCTGGATCAAGAAGGAGGAGACGTCTCCCGTCCCGTACGTGTGTTGAACGCGGAGGTGCTGTCCGTTCAGCACTTAGTCATCGGTGATTCGAATCACGTCGAGTACGACTACATCATCACCATGCAAGCTTCCGCACGCGATCTACAAGTGGTATGTAGATGCAAACTCTCTCCCTTGACTCGTTGCTTAGATGAACTCATAGATGGATCTTGGTGAAACCATAGGAAAAATTTTAATTTTCTGCAACGTTCCCCAACACCGCCCCGCTCTTGCCTCCATCTTCAACGAGTGCGGGAGGACAACGGTTTGGCCTGCGTCTCACGCCTCCTTTCATAGGGTCGTCATGGAGGTCCGATTATTCGCCGATGCCCTGTGGGCGGGTCTAGTTCCCCCCTTTTATGCTTTCTTCAATGCGGTGGTCTCCCATTATTAGATCTACATGATGCATTTGGGTCCTGAGTCCATTACTCTCCTCGCTGTCTTCGCCTTTGTTTGCGAGGCCATGGTGGGCATTCCTCCTTCTGTTGCCCTCCTGCGCCACTTATTCTCTTTGCGCCTGAGTGACCCCACTCAATGCTCGGGGTGCGTGAGCTTTCTCGCCATGCGAGAGACGACTGCTTTGGGGATCGATTTCGGCCTTCCTCCTCCTGCGGCCAGGTTTCGAGAGCGGTGGTTGTATGTGGATTTCGGGGTGCCTAGCCCCCTGCTCTCGCACCCGACCTTGCCCGCTGTTCCCAACTCAGGCTGGGATCACGAGATGCTCACAAGCCCCGGCTCACCTTCGTCTGGCGCCGCTTCGAGAGTTTGAGGGCGCTCGATGTGACGGCGCCCAAGGTGGTGAAGGAGTTCCTTCAACGTCACATTGCTCCTCTCTAGCGCCACTCCCGTCGGATGTGGGCCTTTGCGGGGCATGGAGACCGCATGAGGCTCCAGGAGGACGATCTGGCGCCCAAAGCGTTGAGGACGGTGCTGAGGGTGAAAGTGCTAGTTATCGACTAGAGGGGGGTGAGTAGGCGATTTTTATCAAAGTCTTCAAAACGTGGAAGTTTCGAAGACAAACAATAGAAATGACCTAATTGATATGCAGCGGAAGATAAACTACAACGAGCAAGCCATAGTCTAGTATGCAATAGTGTTAACGTACGAAGACTAATAGCAGCTAGGTAGTAAGGATCAGGATGGAAGATAGTATGAAGCCAATCAACGGTAGTAGTCAAACATTGAAGTCAAACAGATAAGACAAATAAGCAATGACTTCACGAAGACAAACTCAAAGTAAAGGAGGGAAGGGATAGAACCAGTCACTTGTTGAAGACACAGGATTTGTTGGACCAGTTCCAGTTGCTGTGACAACTGTACATCTGGTTAGGGAGGCTAAGATTCAACTCAGAAGACCGTGTCTTCACCCTATTCCCCTTGAGCTAAGGACACCTAGTCCTCGCCCAATCACTCTGGTAAGTATTCAAGGTAGACTTCCGAACCTTCACAGACTTCATTCACCCGGCAATCCACAATGACTCTTGGATGCTCAGAACACGACGCCTAACCGGCTGGAGGATACACAGTCCTCAAGTGTAATTAGTCTTCAGGTCACACAGACAGAAAGACTTCAGTGATGCCTAACACTCTTTGGCTCTGGGTGTTTGGGCTTTGTCCTCGCAAGGATTTCTCTCTCAAAGGCTTCGAGGTGGGTTGCTCTCAAAATGACAAAAGCCGTAAACTAACTCTGAGCAGCCACCAATTTATGGTGTAGGGGGTGGGCTATTTATAGCCACAAGGCAACCCGACATGATATGTCCGAAATGACCCTGGGTCACTAAGGAACTGACACGTGTTCCAACGGTCAGATTTCAAACACACACAACAACTTTACTTGGGCTACAAGCAAAGCTGACTCATCCAGCTCTGGATAAGATTTGCTCTCATTGTCTTCGCTCGAAGACATAGGATTTGGGTTGAGCATCACTTCATTCACTCTGACTTAGTTCACTTGGACCCCACTTAACAGTATGGTGGTTCCTATGACTCAACACAGAAGAAAAGGAAACAACGAAACAACTCAGTCTTCGCGCTCCATAGTCTTCACTCAATGTCTTCTCATGTCATAGTCTTCAATGTGAACCTCTTCACACACCACCATTGTCTTCAATGTCTTCATACATTTTTAGGGGTCATCTCCGGTAGGTAAACCGAATCAATGAGGGACACTACCCGCGTTATCCTGCAATTCTCACAAACGCATTAGTCCCTCAACCAACTTTGTCGTTAATACTCCAAAACCAACTAGGGGTGGCACTAGATGCACTTACAATCTCCCCCTTTTTGGTGATTGATGACAAACTGGTTGAAGTTTTCAACGGGAATAAAGTATGTGAAATTGTAAAGGATAGTGCATTGTCTTCATAAGTGGAAAGGGCTCCCCCTGAAGATGTGCATATAAATAATTTGCTTTTGAAATGCAAATGGACATGGCAGGTTGTACTTGTGTAGATCCACTTCAACTTATGAGGATAATTCATCATGCATGAAATGACATAGCTAAGAGAATGACATGCATAATGAAAAATGGACGTCTGCAAAATGATCTAAGTGCGGAAGTTATCATCGCACGTGGAAACGCAAATAAGTGGCAGACAACCATCAAGTTTAAGTGTTACAACTCAAAGAACGAAATGTATCAAAAGCAAGAGTTGTAAACACTAGGCAAAATATAAAGCAACCGCCCTTACGAACCCGCTTGAAGACTATCAAACTCATACGCTTCTCCCCCTTTTGTCAGTAATGACCAAAAAGGTTTGAAGACATAGAGCATCTACTCTTCCTCAGGAGGAGTAGTTGAAGCAGCAGGGTTGTCGTTGTCGTTTGGCGGTGCAGACGAACTTGGTGCAGTGTCGATGCGTGCAGAAGTAGGGGGTGGTGAAGTAGCATCGTCTTCATCATCGATCACATTGGTGTTGACAGTTGCCGCGGAGGAAGAATAGTCAGAGTCTTCAAGAGATGGAGTTCTTCGTAGGACACCATTCCGTGGAGGAGTGGAGTCAAACTTGAATCTTTTAGTGAAGCCATCGTCTTGAAGATCAGCTTCAGCACTGAGTAGGGTCAAACTCTTCCATGAACGCCGACAAGTTTCGTGAGTGACAAATGCATTCTTGGTGGCAAGGTTTCGAATGCGATTTACATCCACCAAGAGGCTTTGCATCTGACGCTTTAGCCAAAAATGATGCTTATCTTGCTTCTGATGTAGGGCCACAAGAAGTTCTCGGTCATTGAGGACCCGAGAGCGCTTCCGAGGCCTTTGAGAAATTGTGCTCTCAATAGCTTCAGTCGGTGCACGATGAGGCAGACGAGTATTCCCAGCCATCGGATAGACACGCGTGACAGCTTGGACTCCTTCCATAGGCTGAGTGAAGCTTTGATGTTCAGCATTCTGAAGACAAAGAGGCTTCTTGGCAGGTTCTGGGTATATGGCTTCAACTGACATATCAACCTCTGGTAGGAAGATCACATGATTGCGAGCAGACGGTTGATAGTTGACAGCAGAGTGTTGCTTGATGAGGCGCATGACCCATGGAGCATAGAACTTCAGTCCGAAAAGGTCAGATCCAGATGCAGCCAGTTGCCCGATGAAGAAATCTTTGTGCATTGAAGCTGATGCCATGAGGATGTAAAAGACCAATATCTTCATGGCTCCTTCAAGTTTTGCAGCTGATGAATGTCCTTTGATAGGCCATAGAGTCCGCCTGATGATGTGATATTGGTGCGCGGCAGATACTCAAGGTCATCAACAAAGAAATCCTTTGATATTCAGCATCATGTGGCAAAGGCTTCATCATGCTTCAACATTTGGCTCATGTTTGGTTCTGGCTTATGGAAGATGCTCTCCAGTGCATTGCGGTGGTTTTGATAACCAGGTTCAATATAGCTCTCTGGGAGTGGATAGGCCTGTAAGCTCAATGATGTCAAGAGCTTTGGCTTCATGATGAACATTTCCTGTCATCCACTCGAGAACCATGTCTTTGTATCTCTGTTGTGCCGCGAATGTGGAGGGTAGTATAGAATTGAAGCAATAGTTCTTCATTCCAATGTTCTTTGTCTGTCACAAAGCTAAGCAGACCAGCATCACGAAAGCAGTCAAGTGCTTCTTCTAAGCATGGCAGTCAGTAATGGCTTCAGTGTCGAGGCGCATATGAGGGAAAATGCGCCCTTGATCCTACAGAACACATGAGTAATAGCTTCGTTGTTGATGACTCAGAAAATGATCTTGATGATATTCTTGGCCTTGTGTAGGGGTTCTTTGAGCTGTCAAAGAATGTGTTGTGGCTTTTGAAGCCATTTGCATTGAAAGACCCGATAATGTGGCAGTACCTGGAAACCTTGGCAGTCTTGGCTTTGGCTTCTGGACCTGAGGCCTATGCTCAATGTGATAGTCAAACTGAGGACCAGAGACATTAGGTGGAGGGACCAGAACGGGCCATCTTACTGTGATTAGCTCGCCATGGTTGTATGCTTGCTCAACTGTATAGGGCCTTGGTGGCGGAACAGGAGCAGTGGCAGCAACAGTGGCTTCGGGAGCATTTTCAGCATTGACTTCTGGTACGGTGCTTGGGATAGGCTCCACATTAGCTTCAGCCATGACTATGTCATTGGCTTCATTGGTGTTGGTGGTGGCAGCCTCAAGGTTTTCAACCTCCACTTGATGAGCTGGAGGGTCAGGCACAGACATGTTCACTTCATGAACATCTTCTTCAGGAATAGGGGGAGTAGGGATACGTTCTTCTTGAAGTTCGTCATCGGCTAATGTAGCCGGATTGTCTTCAGCAGTTGGGGCTTCAGACACGGAGACATTCACAGCAGGAGTGGCTTCTGAAAACACTTGACGTGCAATAGGTTGATGATGCACTTCTCCTTCTGGAACACTCGGAAGAGGGACTTGAGGCCTTGGTCCTTTGCGAAGCCTTTGTAGTACAGGCGACGCCTTTGGAGAAGGAGTGGGCAGGTCCTCATCCTCTTCAACTTGCACGGATGGTGTGGCTTGTTGTTGTTGGGGAGTACTGGGGGAGTCTTGGTGTTGCAGGCGATCAGCCCATGAAGCATCCTGAGCAATTGGCGTCAGAGGACGACCAATGCTGATAAGTTTCGCTGTTCGTGAGAACAGGCGATGATACCACATTGTATTCAATTTGAGGAAGAACTTCATCATCTTCAACATTGTCATGGTGACCAATGTCTTCAGCGGTGATGGGATCAACTGCTGGCTCTTCAGCTTCAGGAGCCTCTGTGGAAGCAGGCTCATGAACAGTCATGCGAAGTTCTTGGGATGCAGATGCAGGACGAACCACTGAGATGGGTTCAACAACAAGGGGCTCTGTGGGAGCAGCCCGACTGTTCTTGGTCTTGCGCTTCTTCTTGGAGGGAGCAGCTTCAGAGGCTTCTGAGGTTTTTCTCTTTTCTGGCTTCAGCCTCTGCAGCCCTCGTCTTCTTCTGTTCTGAAGCGGTTAGTAGTGACCTTTGTCTTCGAGCCAGTCATGCTGCTTGGGAAGACTATGCGAGGTTGCTTCCTGACTTGAAGGTGCGGGTTGGACAGTGAGAGCTTCTTCTTCTTTGCTGCCATTCCTGGGGTCAATGCCAGGACGCCAAGAGCCTTGCGCTTCTCAGCCTCATTGTAGGCAAGCACACACTTGTCAGCCAGACTTCTTCATGCGCTCTCTGAGGCCTCGAGCTTCTTCACGCTTCTTGTGAAAGGCTTCTTTGAGCTCGTGCAGCATGATCTTGAAGTTCTTGACATCTTGCACGCTGAGCTTGGCCACATGCTTCTTGAACTGAGCCTTTTCATAGTCAATTTTGTGCTTCAGTTCAACGATGCGCTGAGCAATAGCTAGCTCAGAAGCAATGGCGCCATTGAAGGCGACGCTGAGGCTAATTGGAAGTTGCAGATCATCAAAGCTGGGATTTGGTGTGTCAAACCACTCATCAATGAAGTTATGAATGACTGGCACGTCAAAGAGAGGCAAGTTGTTGAAGATCTCTGCTTCTTCCTTGCTCTTGATCAGTTGCTCAAGAGCATCATCTGCAAGATCGTCATCGCTGGACAGATCAATGTGCTCTTCACGCAGAATAGCAGCAGGAGTCAAAGCCTGATCAGTACTCTTGACGATTTTCTTTTTCTTCTCCGTCTTCTTGGAGATGCGTGAAAGATCTTTAGATTGCACACTGGCTTCAGGAGGTGCAGTGGCCAGTGGCTTCACACGAGAAGCTTTTGGAGGTGCAGCTGATGTTGAAGCCTTAATCTTCTTTGGCTTCTGCGGCCTTGGAGGAGGAGCTGGGGCTTCATCAGAATCAGCATCATTGTCAGAATGATCCACTTTGGCACCTTGTACCAAGATGTAAGAGATGAGGCCATCAAGGTTTGCAAAGGGGCCAATTCTATTTTCTTCCGCTTCACGTGTGCCATCATCACGGGGAGCAGAGGGACCAGGATTGAAGTCTAATCCCCATGACTTCTTGTTTTCCTTTGCCGATGCCTTAGCAAACTGGAAGTTGCGCTTGAAGAGATTTCGTCACGACACCAGAGCAATGATGATGGGTCGGCATTCTTCAGGCTGTGGTCCATGGACCATACAAGGATAGAATTCTTGTGTAATGGCTTCAGCTTTGTTCTTGGGGGGAAGGCCTCGATAGAGAATATCACCCCAAGGACTCTTGATAGCATTCTTCTCAGCGTACTCCTGGGTCACGAACTTGTACTTGAACCATTGTTCAGCCCAATAGCGTTGAATCCATTCGATTCGAGTCTTGCGCTGATTGTAATCCTCTTCAGGATCTGTTTTGTAGATTTTCTGCAAGATCATCAGGCAAATCCTTTGAAGTTCCCCCTCGACGCTGTCTGCCACCCTTCCTTACAGATTTCTCTGCAGCCATGAACTTCAAACTAAACGGTTTCAATATGTTCAAAGGCTTCAAAGGCTTTCGCTTGCTGGTCAGACAGGAACTGGCTTCAGGAGAATCAATGTGTTGCTGTAAGAATTCTGCAAACGAATGCAGACTATGAGAACCTAGGGATTCTCCCACGGACATGTACCTGTGACAGCATTAGAGATGCGAGGGAAGGGGAAGAGGTCATATGCATTCTTAGAAGATTTTGAAGATAAATCAGTTTGAAGACATTGACCTCATGTTGCGAAGACATTCACTTATATGTTGAGAGTCGGTTCCAGATTTGTACGAATCCGTGAATAAGTACAAGTGAGGAATCTAACTAGATGTGAAGCTTAAGTGAATATACTAGGCAGTATGAGATGCAGACAGAATAGATCTAAGTTTGTGTAGACAAAAACCAATTTTGGTAAATTGGATGAATCATTGAGGATCAAAAAGCTGGTAAAAATAGAGTTATATTTACCACA
Source organism: Triticum aestivum (assembly GCF_018294505.1). Classification (NCBI taxonomy): domain Eukaryota; kingdom Viridiplantae; phylum Streptophyta; class Magnoliopsida; order Poales; family Poaceae; genus Triticum; species Triticum aestivum. Next base: position 228,725,544 of record NC_057813.1, on the reverse strand, counting down.
CGAAGAACTGCTAGATGGGAAGAATTTGGAGACCGAGCAGTTCAGTCCACCGTGCCCTAACTTGGCGATGGAGGACACCTACGGCGGTGGCAGAGAGGACGATGCCCGCGGCCGGCGTGAGGACGGCGTCGGAGAAGTCGCGGCAGCTAAGCGCTTCATCGCCGGCGTCGTCAAGAGCTAGCGGTGGCGCTAGGGTATTGACGAGGTGGATAGGTGGAAGAAGGTTTTCTTGACCGCAGGGGGCACGTATTTATAAGTAGGTGTGCGGCATAGCGCAATTACGCAGGTGCCCCTGTCTGTTCACATCCGTGGGAAACGTGGCAAGCATGCAACATACTCAGAGTTGTCCCATGTTCCCGCGCCCGCCAAGTTTGTCGGATGGTTGTTCCGGCTTCTCCGGATATCGACAATAAAGATGAATCATTTAAATAGGACTTGATGTTTGTCTCTCTGTCTTCTGCTGACAAGGATGCAGAGAAGACATTCGACAGTTTCAACAGAATGCATATGATTTGGACAGATAGAGAGATTAGGGTCTGATCACATTCACTTAGTTCAAAAGATTCAACAATGAAGACATAGCTATAAGTGAATGTTGTAGAGGACAGAATACTAGCATATATATATATATATATATATATATATATATATATGAGAAAGCAATCAACTCAGCATAGTGAAGTAAATCATGAAGATAAGTTGAAAGTTGAAGACAAATCAATATGCGAAAATATTCAACAATAACGCCATGAGTGAAACACTTCAAACCAAGAAATTTGGTGGTGGCGTTACCCACCGTATAAGAAGTATTAGACCCAGACACGGCGCACAATTATCGTGGCGCTCCGAAGTCAAATTCCATGTTAATGTATTCACACTCAGAATGTAAGTCTTCATTGATTGAAGATATACTTTACTTCGTGTGTTGCACATCTAAGTCATCAACATATTTAAGTGTTAGGATGTGTGCCTGATCACAGGACATTTGAGGATTCCAAGATATTTAGCTCACACCGTAACTTGCAAAACCTTTTCTCATCCAAGGGCTTTGTGAAGATATCTGCCAGTTGCTCTTCAGTGTTGACGTGAATAATGTCAATATCTTTCTTCATGACATGATCTCTGAGAAAATGATGACGAATTTCAATGTGCTTTGTCTTCGAGTGATGGACTAGATTGTTGGCGATCTTGATGGCGCTTTCATTGTCGTAGAAGAGAGGGAATTGCTTCAGATTGATGCCATAGTCCTTGAGAGTTTGCTTCATCCATAGAAGCTGAGCACAACAAGATCCAGCAGCAATGTATTCAGATTCAGCAGTTGAGAGTGATACACAGTTTTGCTTCTTTGAAGACCAACAGACAAGTGATCGTCCCAGAAAGTGACATGTTCTTGATGTTGACGTGCGATCCACCTTGTCACCAGCATAATCAGCATCCGAGAATCCAACCAGATCAAACCTTGAGCCCTTTGGATACCATAATCCGAGTGTTGGGGTGTAAGACAAATATCTAAGAATTCGCTTCACAGCTAAGTGATGTGATTCCTTTGGTGCCGCTTGGAATCGAGCACACATGCAAACACTAAGCATAATATCTGGCCTAGATGCACATAGGTAAAGTAAAGAACCAATCATGGAGCGGTATACCTTTTGATCGAACTCTTTACCATTGTCGTCGGGACCAAGATGATGTTTGGCTGGCATTGGCATCGTGTAACCTTTGCAACCTTGCATGCCGAACTTCTTCAGGCAGTCTTTGAGATATTTTTCTTGAGATATGAAGATGCCATTTCTTTGCTGACGAATTTGAAGACCAAGAAAGAACTTCAGCTCACCCATCATGGACATCTAATATTGCTCTTGCATCATGTATCCAAACTCATCACTGTACTTCTGGTTGGTGCAGCCGAAGATTATGTCATCCACATATATTTGGCACACAAACAGTTCACCATCATATGTCTTCGTGAAGAGTGTGGGATCTAGGGATCCTGGTTTGAAGCCTTTGCTCTTCAGGAAGTCTTTGATTGTATCATACCAAGCGCGAGGAGCTTGTTTGAGGCCATACAGTGCTTTGTTTAGTTTGTACACCATATTAGGATATTTTGGATCTTCAAAGCCAGGTGGTTGAGCAACATACACTTCTTCTTCAATTTTGCCATTAAGGAAAGCACTTTTCACATCCATTTGATATAGCAAGATGTTGTGGTGATTAGCATAGGCTAGCAGTATGCGAATAGCTTCAAGCCTAGCCATAGGAGCAAAAGTTTCATCGAAGTCAATTCCTTCAACTTGAGTATATCCTTGTGCCACTAGACGTGCTTTGTTTCTAATGACTTGACCATGCTCATCTTGCTTGTTCCGATATATCCATTTTGTGCCAATAATGTTATGCTTGCGAGGGTCAGGGCGCTTGACAAGTTCCCAAACATTATTCAGCTTGAACTGTTGAAGTTCTTCTTGCATAGCTTGAATCCATTTAGGTTCCATAAAGGCTTCATCAACTTTCTTGGGTTCAGATATTGATACAAATGAAAAATGCCCACCGAAATTTGCTAACTGTGTTGCTCTTGAGCGAGTAAGCGGACCAGGTGCGTTGATGCTATCAATTATCTTCTCAATTTGTACTTCATTTGCAACACGAGGATGAACTGGATGAAGCCCTTTCCCATGTTGATCATTGTCATCATTGGGAGGATTGTCTTCGGTCTGAGCATTGTCTTCAAGTTGGTTTGGTGCAGAAATGATAAGTTCCTCTTCAGGCTGTGCTTCAGAGGGCATGATTTCACCAGTTCCCATCAGCTTGATAGATTCACTGGAAAGAGCTTCATCTAGTGTGCTTGGCAGGAGCTCTCGTTGTGAACCATTGGTTTCATCAAATCGCACATCCACTGTTTCAACGATTTTGTAGTGGAAGAGGTTGAAGACTCTATAAGAGTGTGAATCCTTTCCATAGCCGAGCATGAAGCCTTCGTGAGCTTTGGGTTCAAATTTTGACTTGTGATGGGGATCCTTGATCCAGCACCTAGCACCAAAGACTCTGAAGTAGCTGACATTTGGCTTCTTGCTAGTAAGGAGCTCATAGGATGTTTTGCCTAGAAGCTTATGGATGCAGACACGGTTGATGATGTGACAGGCTGTATCAATAGCTTCAGGCCAGTATTTTCTTGGTGTCTTGTACTCGTCGAGCATTGTTCGAGCCATCTCAATGAGGGTTCTGTTCTTGCGTTCAACAATGCCATTTTGCTGAGGTGTGTATGGAGCAGAAAATTCATGAGTGATTCCTATTGTATCCATATAAAGATCAAGCCCGATGTTCTTGAATTCAGTGCCGTTATCACTTCTGATATGCTTGATCTTGACGCCATAATTGTTCATTGCTCGATTGGCGAATCGTCTGAAGACATCTTGTACTTCAGTCTTGTAGAGAATTATGTGCACCCATGTGTATCTTGAGTAGTCATCAACAATAACGAAGCCATAGAGACACGCCGTCGTTGTGAGGGTGGAGTAGTGAGTAGGACCAAATAAGTCCATGTGCAATAGCTCGAAGGGTTGAGATGTTGTCATGATAGTCTTCGAGGGTTGCTTGGCCCTCGTCATCTTTCCAGCTTCGCAGGCACCACACAAATGATCTTTCTTGAACTTGACACCTTCGATGCCTATTACATGCTTCTTCTTGACGAGAGTGTGTAAGTTCCTCATGCCAGCATGCCCCAGCCTTCGATGCCAGAGCCAGCATTCTGAAGCTTTTGCAAGAAGACATACGGCAAGCTGTGGACCTGCTGAGAAATCTACCATGTATAGATCACCTTTCCTATACCCTTCAAAGACTAGAGACTTGTCAGATTCCATTAGTACAAGGCAACAATATTTTCCAAATATCACAATCATGTTTAAGTCACAAAGCATTGAGACAGACATTAAGTTGAATCCAAGGGATTCAACAAGCATCACTTTATCCATGTGTTGATCCTTTGAGATTGCAACTCTACCTAGACCCAATACCTTGCCTTTACCAGTGTCAGCAAATGTGATTTGACTCTTGTCGGATAGACATAAGGTTGAGTCCATGAGAAGATTTCGATCACCAGTCATATGATTTGTGCATCCGCTGTCCATAATCCATTCTGAAGCACGAGGTGTCATACCCTTCAGTGCAGTTAGGAGGATAGGCTTCACAAGGTATGTTGTGAAGCATAAGCATTTGACAAACTTGGATTATCACAGCATAGATGAAAGTTAGCACACAGTATGACAGGTAAGCGATTCATATGTGGAATACATACTAAGTCATTTTATCATGCGTCCCTTTGTGTTTTAGGTTCCCAGAAATTATATCGGACGCCTTTGATTGCTAGCTGGAGACCATGTTCTGCAAAAGAGAGTTAGTTCTTCTTCACCACCCACATCTTCAGGGGTGGCTTAGAAGCAATGGGTCTAAGTGCAGCATCTGAGAATTTCGGCTTTGAAGCCCTAGCAAATAGCCTTGCAGGAGATGAATGATACTCATATGAATAAGCAGAAAAGTTCTTAGTCCTATGAACATGGCGGTTTGAGGACACACGTTCAGATTCATAAGGTTGAGCATGTTTTCCCTGCAAAACATTGGCGTTAGGGTGACTCAAGTGAGTCCTGTATTCGTATGAAGCCGTTGGACCATATGATGCCTTTGGTCAGGGGTTTGTCTTCTTCCCTGGTGGTGTCATGATGACATTCACAGGAAGATTTTCAAGACAGCTTTTGGGAACCCAGATCTTCTTCATTGGGGGTCCATTCCTGCAGTTAGTACCAATATACCTGGCAAACACTTCACCGTTCTGATTTTTGAACAGTTTATAGTTTGCATCAAAGGATTCATCAATGATAATAGGATTAGCACAGGTAAAACCAAATAAAGTGGATGGATCCACTGAAGGTTCCTTTGCAGCAACCCATGTGGTTTTGGGATACTGCTCAGGCTTCCAGTAGGAACCATCGGCATTCATTTTCCTCTCGAACCCAACACCCTCTTTCCTAGGGTTTCGGTTCAGAATCTACTTTTTGAGGACATCGCAAAGTGTTTGATGCCCTTTCAGACTTTTGTACATCCCTGTTTCAAGCAATGTCTTCAACCTAGCATTTTCATCAACAATAGCAGTGGTATCCTCAGAAGAGGGGTTAGTTACCACATCAGTAGTTGAAGACAGAGCAACAGTAGCAGCAGTGGAACATTCAGCAACAGAGGCAGCATTATCATGCTCAATGCATTTTAAACATGGTGGTTCAAATCCATCCTGAGCGGAACTAATCTGTTGAGCGCGAAATGACTCATTCTCTTTTTGAAGATCTTCATGAGTCGCTTTCAATTTCTCAAGCTCTTGATTCCTTTGAAGATAATCATAGGAGAGCTTTTCATAAGTGGTTGAGAGCGTATCATGAAGACTTTCAAGTTCTTGATACTTAGGATGAAGATTTTTTATGTCTTCAACTAAGGACTGCGAACGTGTCATTTCCGCATCCAACAGGTCATCGCTTTTGTCTAACAGTTTTTGAGTATGTTCCATAGCCCTTTGTTGTTCAGTAGCAATTTTAGCAAGTGTTTTGTAGCTGGGTTTAGATTCACAATCAGAGTCATCTTCACTTGATGTTTGAAAGTAAGCATCGCGTGATTTTACCTTGGCATCGCGTGCCATGAAGCAGTAGGTGGGAGCAGGATCGTCCATGTCATCAGCTTTAGCGTTGGTGTGGAAGTCGGTGTCTTCAGTGTTGAAGATAGACTTAGCAACATAGGCCGTGGCTAGAGCCAGACTTGCAACGCCAGAGTCGGACTCAGCTTCAGATTTCACCTCTACCTCCTCAGAAGCAGACTCCTCCTCTGAATCCATTTCCTTGCCAACAAAAGCATGAGCCTTGCCAGATGAGCTCTTCTTATGAGATGAAGACTTTGATGTGGACTTGGAAGAAGACTTTGAAGATTTCTTCTTCTTCTTGTCATCAGAGTCATATTCCTTGCTCTTCTTCTTCTTCTTCTCGTTGTCCCACTGAGGACACTCAGAGATGTAGTGCCCACGCTTCTTACACTTGTGACATGTTCTCTTCTTGTTGTCTTGAGTGGAAGCATCATCATTTCTTGAACTGGATCGTGAAGACTTTCTGAAGCCCTTCTTCTTTGTGAATTTCTGGAACTTCTTCACAAGCATAGCAAGTTCCCTTCCAATGTCTTCAGGATCATCAGAACCGCAGTCAGATTCTTCTTCTTCAGATGAGGAAACAACTTTTGCCTTCAAAGCACGAGTTCGGCCATAGTTGGGGCCATAGGTATCTCTTTTCTCAGAAAGCTGGAACTCATGTGTGTTGAGCCTCTCAAGTATATCAGACGGATCGAGAGTCTTGAAGTCAGGACGTTCTTGTATCATTAGGGCAAGAGTGTCAAAGGAGCTGTCAAGAGATCTTAGCAGCGTCTTGACGATTTCATGCTTGGTGATCTCAGTGGCGCCGAGAGCCTGAAGCTCATTTGTGATATCGGTGAGGCGATCAAACGTGAGCTGGACATTTTCATTGTCGTTTCTCTTGATGCGGTTGAAGAGATTGCGAAGAACACTGATCCTTTGATCTCTCTGTGTAGAGACGCCTTCGTTGACCTTGGACAGCCAGTCCCAGACTAGCTTTGATGTTTCCAGAGCACTCACACGGCCATACTGTCCTTTGGTCAGATGACCACAGATGATGTTCTTTGCAGTCGAGTCCAGTTGAATGAACTTCTTGACATCAATAGGGGTGACACCTTCACCAGTTTTGGGAACGCCATTCTTGACGACATACCAGAGGTCGACATCAATGGCTTCAAGATGCATGCGCATCTTATTCTTCCAGTAGGCATATTCAGTTCCATCGAACACAGGGAAAGCAGCGGAGACTTTGATTATCCCTGCAGTCAACATAGCTAAACTCCAGGTGGTTAAACCGAATCACACAGAACAAGGGAGTACCTTGCTTTGATACCAATTGAAAGTGCTAGTTATCGACTAGAGGGGGGTGAATAGGCGATTTTTATCAAAGTCTTCAAAATGTGAAAGTTTCGAAGACAAACAATAGAAATGACCTAATTGATATGCAACGGAAGATAAACTACAACGAGCAAGCCATAGTCAAGTATGCAATAGTGTTAACGTACGAAGACTAATAGCAGCTAGGTAGTAAGGATCAGGATGGAAGATAGTATGAAGCCAATCAACAATAGTAGTCAAACATTGAAGTCAAACAGATAAGACAGATAAGCAATGACTTCACGAAGACAAACTCAAAGTAAAGGAGGGAAGGGATAGAACCAGTCACTTGTTGAAGACACAGGATTTGTTGGACCAGTTCCAGTTGCTGTGACAACTGTACATCTGGTTAGGGAGGCTGAGATTCAACTCAGAAGACTGTGTCTTCACCTTATTCCCCTTGAGCTAAGGACACCTAGTCCTCGCCCAATCACTCTGGTAAGTCTTCAAGGTAGACTTCCGAACCTTCACAGACTTCGTTCACCCGCCAATCCACAATGACTCTTGGATGCTCAGAACGCGACGCCTAACCGACTGGAGGATACACAGACCTCAAGTGTAATAAGTCTTTAGGTCACACAGACAGAAAGACTTCAGTGATGCCTAACACTCTTTGGCTCTGGGTGTTTGGGCTTTGTCCTTGCAAGGATTTCTCTCTCAAAGGCTTCGAGGTGGGTTGCTCTCAAAACGACAAAAGCCGTAAACTAACTCTAAGCAGCCACCAATTTATGGTGTAGGGGTGGACTATTTATAGCCACAAGGCAACCTGACCTGATATGTCTGAAATGACCCTGGGTCACTAAGGAACTGACACGTGTTCCAACGGTCAGATTTCAAACACACACAGCAACTTTACTTGGGCTACAAGCAAAGCTGACTCATCCAGCTCTGGATAAGATTTGCTCTCATTCTCTTTGCTCGAAGACATAGGATTTGGGTTGAGCATCACTTTAGTCACTCTGACTTAGTTCACTTGGACCCCACTTAACAGTACGGTGGTTCCTATGACTCAACACAGAAGAAAAGGAAACAACGAAACAACTCAGTCTTCGCGCTCCATAGTCTTCACTCAATGTCTTCTCATGTCATAGTCTTCAATGTGAACCTCTTCACACACCACCATTGTCTTCAATGTCTTCATACATTTTTAGGGGTCATCTCCGGTAGGTAAACCGAATCAATGAGGGACACTACCTGCGTTATCCTGCAATTCTCACAAACGCATTAGTCCCTCAACCAATTTTGTCGTCAATACTCCAAAACCAATTAGGGGTGGCACTAGATGCACTTACAAAGGGCCTTGACTGGTGACCCTTCCCAGGCAGCCTTCGGCACGGGGCCACCCTCTTGTATATTTGCTCGGGCAGGGCCGATTTTGTGAGGCAGATGCCTAGCTTCGACGAGTGGGGGCTGCGCCCAGTCGGCCTCACGGGGCCCCGCGAGAACCCAGTTGCTGTGGTCGCTCTTCCGGTTGTCCACGGCGGTCTTGCCTCAGGTGATGGAGCAGGGAGGCGAGAACCGCCGGGAGCTCAGGGGGCTGATGTTGAGATGCTGATGCCACGCGGGGCTCCCGAAGCGTCATCTTCCGAGGCGCGTCCTGGAGTGGTGGCAGACGAGGAGTTGCGGCCTGTGGCTCCTGAGGCCAGGGCTCCCGAGGCCCCGGCTGACCTTCATGAGGTGGTGCCTGGCGGCGTCCCCCGGTCTGGCTTCCTTGGTGCTGGCCACCTTGACGCCTCCTCCATGCCGCAGGCCGACTTTTGCGTCAAGAGCTTAGGCCGGTTCCGTGTAGACTTCGAGGCCCTCCGCATGAGGAAGGAGGCTTCGGGTGGCAATGATCGCCCTTGCCGCCCGCTGAAGTGCAGGAAGTACTTCGCCATCAACGAGTAAGTCCTCTCCTCTCTTAGTTACTTACTTTACTGTTCCTTCAGCTGATTATGGCCTTTCAGGGGCCTTCCTGCCGAGTTCATGGAGTCGGCCGAGGAGTCATCCCCCCAAGCTTCATCTTCACCGTCGATCTTGAGCGCCCCGAGCTTGAGCACCACCCTCGCTGCGGGGCCGGTTGGAGAAGTGGGCCGTCCTGTGGGGTATCTTGAGTCTGTGCGCTTGCTGCCCCTCCTTCACGAGCTCTCCTGGCGTATAGCCAGCTTGCCCCGTGCTCCTCCCCTGATCGTGGATGGTGACTGACTGAGGTCGATCTGGGGCTCCACTTCAGATGATGGACCGGCGCTGGGCCGGGTCTGTTGCGGGGCCCGTCCAGCGATCGCTGGGGTGCCAGCCCCCAGCCCCCTGCAGGGAGGGGGCGTGCCACCTCAGGGCCCTCCGCCTGCGCCAATGGCGGAGGACGACGTGGCGGACGTGCTCAGGCGCACTCGGGAGTGCAGCGCCCTTCGCCGAGAGTTTCTTCAGAAGGTGGCGGATGCGGTGAGCCAGCTCGGCACGGAGCTTGCTGGAGAGGACGCGTGCCTTGAGGCCGAAGGCCTGCGCCTTGCGGAGGAGAGGCGCAAGCTGAAGGTGGCTGTCAGCCTTGCGTGTCACCAGCGTGACCTTGAAAACGCAAAGGCTGAAGCGTCGCTGGTGGCCTCGCGGGAGGCCTGCTCCCAAGCCGTCGAGGAGGCCCAGGAGGCAGACCGACAGCGCAAGGCTGCCGAGGAGCGCGCGTGGGAGCTCCAAGCCTGGAACAACTCCCTGGAGCAGCAAGTGGAACTGCGCCAGGCCGCCCTTGCGTCGCTGAAGGGGTCACCCACCAAAGAGGAGGAGCTTCTACGGCGCGAGGAGGCGCTGGCACTGGAGGCCGCCGAGCGTAACCTTGATCCTGAGTGGTTAGAGACGAGGGAGCGCCTGGTGACCCAGGCGGAGGACGATGTCGGCGCGCGGGAGGCCCGGGTCCAAGAAGAGATCAACCGCCGCGTGGAGGAAGCTCGCTTGGGTCTTGAGCGTGAGTATGAAGGGGGTTCGGAGTTGGTCAATGCCGAAGCTGAGGGTAGGACCGCCGCCCTTAGGGCCAGGCTGACTGAAGAGATGTGGCGTGCTGATTCCTCCACAGCCGCCCTTGGCACAGCGCAGGCTGAGCTGGCCTCTTCCCGCGCAGAGCTGCTTCTTCTCCACAGAGGGTTGATAACGCCGAGTTCGTCGCACGATGGAACGAGGATGAGATCCGTCAGCGGCAGACCCTGGAGCATGAGGAAGGCCCCATGCTCCGGACGCTCAGGGAAAGGGCCAACACGGCCCTGGGCCACATCTGTGAGGCGGCTGCCGGGAAGCCTCGTGTGACCAACTACGCTGGCAATCTCCGGTTCTTCACAGACGTGGTGACGCAACTGGAGAATCATTTTGAGAGGGCCCTCTGGCTTGTTGAGGAGAGGAGCCGAGCCCTGCTTGGGTGTGCCTTCTCTCGTGTCTTCAGCCATCTTCAGGACAGAGATCCCCACTATGAATTTGACGTCGTCATCGCAACAATGCCCATAGCCGTCCGGGGCGATCTGGCGCAATGGGTAGAGGACAACATGGATGCCCTCGTCAGGGCCTTTGCTTCTGATGATGATGGCGTGGTCGTGGCTGCTGATGAAGGCGGCGTTGTGAATGAGCATGGCGCTGATGACAACGATGGTGATGGTGGCGATGATGCCGGTGACGTCAGCGATGTCTCCGGAGGTGTCCCAGAGGACGCGGTGAGTGATATGTTTGACTGATCGTACGCCGCGTCCGCTGTTTACCCTGCGCGAAAAGAGTTCGAGCTCGGCCCTGAAGGTTGTAAGAGCATTTTGGGAGGGGAAGCCCCTCGTGTAAAGGATTGCAACTGGCACACTTGTAGACATAACGCCGCATGTGTGCTTATGCCAGGCCACTGACCCTGCGATGCGTCAGCTGACTCGTTTTACCTTTGACCCGGATTGGTCCCGAGTGAGCCTGCGGGGGGCGTAGTGTCTTGAGTGTCTTCTAGGTGAACACATCGATCTCGCGATGAGAGCCTCCCGAGTGGGTGCGGTGTCAGCTGTCCGGAGTGTTGGCGTGCTTGGCCCGGCCCGGCTCGCGAGGGGCTCGTGAGGGGGAGGCAGCGGATGCTAACTTTGGACGCAAAGCCAAAATCGGAACGCGAGAAATTGCTCGAACGAGACTAAACGCCCCTTCCCCAAACACACGCAAGTCTCAAGCTCAAATCCAACTTAAAGTCAAATCAAAGAAGCTTGACAACAGAGAAAAAGTCAAAAGGCAAAGGCCGCGTCCGACTCCTAGTCTAGTCTTCGACGTCTTCTCACCAGCGCGAAGCTAAGTGCTGCCACTGGGCATGGGCGGGAGCCACCGAGGCCCGAGGGCGGCTCTCCAGAGACTCCGAGGCGTGTACAACCCCAACTCATTATTACATGAGAGTGTCACAGGCGGCGAGCTTCACATGCACTAGGCCTTCTTCACAGGTACCGGCCTTGCTTCATATCGCCAGACAAGGGCCCTGCCTTGCGCCACACTCTACCGCCATCGACGGCGACCCGAAACCAAGGACGACGCTAACGGGGTAGAGCGGTCGCCAGCGGTTCCCCCGACGACCACGGGTCCTCTGCCGGGGGCAGGCCCTGAGGCACCTCCCCGGCAAAGGGCCTACCTCCTGAGAACACCTTGCTCCGAGCATCACGGGGGTGAGCCCGGATCTCGGCCCCTCTCCTGCAGCCCCCAATGCCCTCCTCCTAAGGGGTAGGAGGCTGCAGCATTGGGGCAGCCATCTGCTGCGGCGACCTGTACCTCCTGCGACCCATGGTTAGCATAAGCTTGCTCCTGAGGAATTAGCGGTACCCGATAGTTGCTGCCGCCAGCACGGTTGTCAAGGCTCTCTTGGGGTTCCTGAAAGAGCTCAGCTTCTGGCGTCTCTTCCCCCCAGCCTGGCCCGAGGAACGAGCCATGGTCTTCTTCCAGTGCGCACTCTTGATCCACCATGTGGGGCACATAGGCTTCTGGGGCCACCGTCCCGAGGGCCTCGCCGTAGTGCCCCACGCGCCACGCGGTCCGGCTTGAAGCGCCATCTTGGGGGTGGTAGCGTGATGGCTCGCCTAGGCTGTAGGCCCCGGTGCGTGCTCCTTCGCCTGCCGGGGGCGGAGCCGGCACGGCCTGTCGCTCGGTGCTGACAGCCAAGCTGGCGTTGAGGAGGCCTTGGAATCCGCCCGAAGCTGCGCGGGCGCGTATGAGGCACCATACGGCCCGCCTAGGATCTGGGGTGGCAGTTGGATGCAAAATGGAGGTGCTCCCGAGGCAGCGGCATCCAGGAGCTCGGCCACACACTCCAACAACACATCGTGGCCGCCTTCCTGCAACCTGCATCGTAGCAGCTCTCGGGCCACCGTGAGCGCGGCCCTTGAGTTTGCCTGCTCACGTCGGGTGTGCGGTGTTGTGGCCGCGGCGTGGCTTGAGGCCCTTGATGCTGATCACACCTGTCGCGGTGTGAGGGCAGGCGGCGCTTGGCCGCGTCGCCCGCGCCCCGCAGCGCCCTGCGGAGCACGAGCTGCCTGGGGCACGTGGTTGAGGTTGCCCTGGACAGGCGGCGCGGCATGGGTGGGCCATGCCGCCCAGCGGTCCGTGTTGGTCGTCGGGTCACTGGACATGGAAACGACGAAGCGATGGAGCACGAGGCGGTGGAAGAAGGATTCTGGCGCACCCCTACCTGGCGCGCCAAATGTCGGATTTCGGGTTCCGGCAGACCCTTGAGGTTCGAACTCTGGGGTGCACGCGAAGATCTCTCCTCTACCAAATCACGTCCCAAGGCATCGCAAGGAATTTAGGCTAGAAAGATGAACACACGGGGGACACGGGGTTTATACTGGTTCAAGCCACCATTGTGGTGTAATACCCTACTCCAGTGTGTGGTGTGGTGGATTGCCTCAGGAGCAGATGATGAACAATACAAAGGAAGAACAACCTTGCGAGGGATGTTCTTGTGGTGGTGTTGTCCCTTTGGAAGGGTCGATTCGAGCTCTCTTCCTACTGTGGTGGCTAGCCCTATATATAGAGAGGCCCTAGTCCTCTTCCCAAATATTGAGCGGGAAGTGCGCCAACAATTGGCCATTTTGAAGGGGAACATCTAGTACACTTATCCTGACTAAAGTTGGTCTTCGACTGCCAAAGACTCTGACGATGACGCCATCTTGGGCTCCATGGTGACCTCCATCCTGCCGCTCTGCTGGTATTGGTCTTGTTACACCGAAATGGTAGCCTTTGCCTGATGCCTTGGCCCATGCTTGCTCCCTTTGCACCAAAGAGGAAACAAGGACACTGCACAGGCCGGCGCCCGCCTGCCTCGATCGTCATGGCTTGCGTCACGGGCACCTCGCGAGTTACCCTTGCCTTGATCTCTCCGCCTCCTCGCGAGCTTGCCTGGCGAGGCCGCTCCTGAGAAAGATTCCTGTTATCCACCCCGCGAGGCTTGGCCCCTCGCGAGGGTCTTGAGCTTGAGTTGATGAAGGTGGGCCGTACTGGGCCACTGCTTGAGCCACGTCGCAGGCCGCAGGCAGGCATGTCTAGGGACCCCGTTCCCAGAACGCCGACAGGGGTTGTGGCACGCCCTGGTGCCTAGTGGGCATCTGGGTGGCCCCCACCGGTATTTTTCTCCAATAATTATTAAATATTCCAAAATAATTCTCCGTAAAATTTCAGCTCATTTGGAGATGTGTAGAAGATGTATCTCTGACGTAGCTTTTTTAGGTCCAAAATTCCGGGTGCCGGCATTCTCCCTCTTTGTGTAAACCTTGCATATTATGAGAGAAAAGGCATTAGAATTACTCCACAGAGTGTTATATTGTATGAAAACACTACAAATAACAGTAGGAAAACATGATTCAAAATGGATGTATCTCTGCCCATCCATGCGTCAAGAGCGCGTCATCGGTTGATTCTTCATGAAACTCGGGCAGCAAACACCTGCATAGGTAAGACTTGGGCGCACTTTGGCGTCTTTATTTGAGGTCCTGTTTGGCCGAGAGTATTTCGACCCATTTGTCATTGAGGGCGTCCTCACTGGCCTAAAGAAAAGAATGATGACAACTTTGACGGAAGATGGTATTCATGTTTAACACTATTATCGAGAGTCTTACCTGACGGATATTGACCTCACTAGTAGACAGTGTACCTAGGCAAACACATTGCATAATAGCGTGGCAACCCATTACCTGAGGGAATTTCAGACCATACTCCTCTGCTTGTTGACTCTAGGGAGGCAACCCATGTGGGCAAACAAGAAAGTTTTTTCTTTCAAAATAGCATGGTTTAAGAGAGAGGTCTTCATTGATCTCATAGCCCGGGAATGGGCTATAGAGACAGGTGGCCATTCAAGTGTAAATAGATGGCAAAATAAGATCACACATTTCTGCAGTTTTTGAGGGGCTTGGCAAAGAACGAAAGTATGATTTATAAGGTGGAAAAAGAATGGTTGATTCACCTTATAAATGTGTTAGATCTGAAAGCCGAATCTAACTTAGTAGATGTGAATGAACGGCTATCTAAGATAGAGGCTGAGGAGAAGTTACATGTACTTCCTAGAGAAGAAGAAATGAAATGGGCACTTAGAATGAAGTGCGGTAGGTCGTTGAAGGAGACGACAACACACAATTTTTTTCCATATGATTGCGAATGGAAATCACATAAAGAATAAAATTTTACAGCCCGAACAGGATGAGGGTACAATTGTAGGACATGAGTACCTAAAATTGTACATCTGTAACTACTAAAAAAGCTCTTTGGAGCGCCTGAGGACAATTTTGTGTCACTTGATGGGCACGTGGTTGGGGATTTACCTCAGCTAGGGGCAGACAAGAATGAGATTCTATCCGCGCCATTCACACAAAAAGAGGTGTTTGAGGTGATAGCACATATAAAGAATAATAGGGCACCAGGGCCGGATGGTTTCCCAGCAAAGTTTTATAAGAAATGCTGGCATGACATTAAGGGTGACCTCGTGCCTATGTTCTATGACCTGTTTAATGGCCAACTTCAGCTTTTCCACCTAAACTTTAGAAAGATAATGTTGTTGTTAAAGAAGGGCGAGGCAGTTCATATTGAGCGGTTCAGACCGATATGTCTGCTTAATGCCAGCTTCAATTTTTTTACTGAAGTTAGTACAAACCGACTGATGTGGATTGCACATTGTGTGGTACAACCAACTCAAACGGCTTTCATGCGGGGCAGACACATACTATAGGGTGTTGTTGTCTTACATGAGACATTACATGAAATCCACTCAAAGAAACTGGATGGGTTTGTCTTCAAAGTGGACTTTGAGAAGGCGTATGACAAGGTTTAATGGCTATTCCTCTGACATGCCTTACATATGAAGGGCTTAGACGATTCCTGGAGGAAGCAGGTCGAATCCTTTGATTAAAAAGGTAGCATTGGGATTAAGGTAAATGATGACATATGTCATTACTTCTAGAAGCAAAAGGGCCTAAGACAAGGGGACCCGATGTCTCCTATTTTTGTTCAACATAGTGTCAAATATGTTGGCAATCGTTATAGGTGGGCCTAAAGAGGATAGGCAAGTAGGCATACTCATACCCCCTCCTATGGATGGTGGTGTGCCCATACTACAACATGCTGACGAACAATTATTTTTATGGAATATGATCTAGCAAAGGCTAGAAATATGAAGCTAGTGCCATGCCTTTTTGAGCAATTGTCGGTGTTGAAGATCAATTTTAACAAAAGTGAATTGTTCTGTTTTGGGAGAGTCAAAGATGAACAAGACACATATAGACAATTGTTTGGATGTGAATTGGGTTCTCTACCATTTCGTTATCTGTACATACCAATTCATCATCGTACGCTATCCAATAGGGAGTGGAAATGTATTGAAGATTGATTTGAAAAAAAACTAAGTTGTTAGAAGGGTAAGCTTATGTCTCTTGGTGGTTGGCTTGTTTTGATAAAAATTAGTGTTGACAAGCATGCCGGTGTTCCTACTGTCTTTCTTTGAAGTGCCTCTAGGGGTACGGAAAATCTTAGATTTCTATCGATCATGACTTTTCACGCAATGTGATGAAATCAAGACAAAATAAGGCTAACCAAGTGGGATATTATATGTAGACCAAAGGACCAGAGTGGGCTAGGGATTGCGAACTGAGAAGTAAAGAATAGATGCCTGCTTAGCAAATGGATGTACAGGCTTTCTGTTGAGACCAAACGTGGGTACAAATTTTCCATAATAGGTACCTGCAATCTAAGACCCTAGCCTAGGTTACCATAAGGCCCAATGACTCGCCTTTCTGGAAGGGGTTACTAGGGACGAAAGCAGCCTTCTTCCACAAGACTAAATTTATCATTGGGAATGGTAACTGGACTAGATTCTGAGAAGATACATGGTTAGAGGAGACTCCACTGGCCACACAATATCATTCTCTCTATAATATTGTACAACGGAAGGACGCTTATATTGCTACAATATTATAGTCTGTCCCTCTAACTATCCAGTTCAAGAGGTCCCTAGTAGGAGATCGATGGGACAGTTGGCTGCATCTCATGCGGAGGTTGATGGACGTTCACCTCTCTGATGAGCCAGACACGATTCACTGGAAATTATCCACGAATGGGATATTCTCCGTGAAGTCTATGTATTTAGACTTAATAGACTCTGGTCCTATTCCAAAATCATCAATCCATATTTGGAAGATTAAAGTACCATTAAGAATCAAAATCTTCATGTGGATTGTACACAAGAAAGTGATTCTAACTAAGGATAACGTGGCAAAGCGAAAATGAGAGGGCAGCAAATAATGTTGCTTTTGTGATCAAGAGGAAATTATAGAACACCTCTTTTTCAAATGTCCTCTCACCAAGCTCTTATGGCGTACGCTTCATATAACCTTTAATGTTAGCCTTCCTAATAGTATTAACACGTTATTTGGGATGTGGCTTAATGGAGTGGAGCCAAGTACTGCGGGACATATTCGAATAGGAGTATGTGCATTACTTTGTGATATATGGCACTGCAGAAATGACATGATTTTTAATAGACATGCTCTTATAATTTTTTTGCATGTTATATACAGAGCCACTGCTTGGATCTGTACGTGGTCGCTACTCGGTCATACGAAAGCTAAGGAGCTTATGGCTATTGGGTGCAACCGTTGGAAGACGGTAGCATGGGATACTTACAACCAGTTTGGATGGCAGTCCAATAATAAGCTAGGTGTTTAGTCTCTTGACATGTTTTCGCCAGTTGTGGCAACTTTTATTTTCAATTTACTTTTGCTCTTCTTGTGAGCTTGTACCAAGCCTCGGACCTATTTGGACCATTTGCTTAATAATATGGCTGCATACATCATTCTAATGCAGTGCCTCAAGGTAACCCTCCTTTTCAAAAAAAATTGTTGATGCAAAGTAGCTTTTCATCGAGAGCACTACCTCCACCTTGCTACTCCCGTTTGTTAGTATTGATCTCTCCACCAATGGGCACAAAGGCCCATTGGACCCTTGACTAGCTCCCTGGTCAAGGGAGCCCAACCCAACTGGGTTGTGGGCCCCTGTCATGCCGGTATAAGAGGGAGGTGGGGCCACTAGGGCATGGACGCCAAAACAGAACCGTCGCCCACCTCCCTAACCTCACCGACCGAGGAAAGCCAGAGAGCGATGGGAAGCTCCACAGCGCCACCAGCCACTTCACCACTTCGTCCACTCTCTGCCTCCTCACTACAGCCGTCCACTCGCCTCCATGGCTGGCACAGGGAGTTCGTCGACTCAAAGTGAAGGTAGAACCACCGATCTACTATCCTACTTCGATCCAGAGGAAATAACAATGGTTTCAGAGCCATCTAGGCTTAGTTTTTTCGTTAGAAAGAAATCAAAGCAAAAGTTCTTTCCCTCCCCAAAGAACCCAAGTGACAGGGCAAAGAAAAATTCCTCAACGGGAAAGTAGCACCGCCGTCATGGCCGCGCCGTTCCTCTCGATCAGGGCGCGCATCAGCAAGCCGAGGCGCCAAACGAAGAACCACCCCGAGAGGGGCAAAGGGCAACGCGGCCAAACCGTTCGACGATGACGCGCTCACCGCGAGGCGAACGCGCGGCCGGCGAAGGGGATGGCAACGACGCAGATGGAAAGGGGAGCAGAGGGGGCGCAGCGGCACTCTCCTTCTCTCTCATTCAGTCTGTCACAGGAAGAGGTGGTGGATGGGAAGAAAGAAGGTAGAAAGGGAAAGGGGAGTCCACTCGTGCGGCGTTGTGGTTCGCTGCTGGCGCAGCCCTGCCCAGCCACTACTCCAACAGATCAGAGCGCCGTCAAGGCGTAGGGGAGCAGAGGAGGGCGCAGTAGGCGTCCCTCTCTCTCTTTCTGCCAAAGTAAAGCCGAGGGGAAAGGGGAAGAAGAGGCTCACGCGAAGCTGGTGGAGTCCTATGTTGTCGTCGGCCAGCCGCCGGCGCGACGGGACTACTGGAGCAGATCCGCCGCCGGGGGAGAGAGAGAATAGGGAGGGGTGCGCGGGGGTGGAGGAAATGACCTAGGGTTCCATCCCCAGTGCTGGGCACTGTTTTTTACTCAGGCGAATTGCACGGACGACCGCCGGATTCCATCGAACGGCTGTGACAGAACGGTGCCCGCCAGCAGGCCGTGGGCCGTATCCCTCTCTCCCGCAGTGGCCCGTTGGCCAAGTGGCTCGGGTGACAGAGCAACAGAAGCAGAGCATGCCGTGGGCCGCGTTTCCTTCTGCGGGCAGAACAAAACAGTTTGTCCCTGATTTTTTTATCAGAAGCATTTTAAAAATGTATAGTTTTAGAGAATTTTGCTGAGTTTTTTTCTATTCAAACTGCTCCAACGAAATGTTTGTTTTAGAAAATAGAAAAGTGACAAAGATGCGTCTGAAAAAGTAAAAGGTTCATGAATTTTTTATTCATGTTTTTTCGCTGCAAATAAAAGAAATAAAAGTGCTCTTTTAAAAGTGAATAGAACTAAAGTAAAAGATTAAATTGTTGCTTCTCTAATGAATTTTTGAACCAACCGGTTAAAATTGCTTAGAGAGTAAAAGAGTACAAAATTATTTCTGAATAGAATATTGTAAAGTTTCCGCTGCAAAGTAAAGGTTTTATCCTGCAATTAAATTGGAACCAACGGAAAAACTTAATTGGAAGAACATTTTTTGAGAGAAGTTTTTTTTCACTTGTGGTTGAAATCAGATTCAGATAGCTTCTGCTATGACAATAGAAAGATATTTGATTAAAGTTTAATTATGGTATTGTTATTTTCTGACCAACGTTGATGATGACAATATTATAATTCAATGAGTCTTATAGTTAAAAGTTCAAATCTCTGATAAATTTTGCATCAAAGTGACCAATTTTCAGAAAATTTGATAAAGATTGAGAAATGTATATTGCTAGTTTTCCGCTGCAATAAAGTTGATAATGATGATTATTTTCTTAGCAAAGTTGCTTAATAGAAATTTTATCATCACATTATTTAGAGTTATATGCGTTATTTTCATTTCTGCCCAACGGTGATGTGGAATTAATGTAAAAAGGTGATGTTTTATTCTATTTCTGCCCAACGGTGATTTAGAATATAAAAGAAAGTTTTAAAAAGTTTAATGTGCATATTTTTTAACCACTTCACCATGGGATTATTTTTATGCTCATTATTGTTGATTATTGGCTAATTTTTCTCAGACTAAAAGTTTTCCATACTTTCATTCGTGAAAGCGAATGGCTGGGTACTTGTGACCTGAAAGATGACCAAGAAAGGTCATAACGTGAGGGAGTATGTTCTTTCTAAAGAATGACTTCAATAGAAAAAAGAGAGATCATTGAAAACTCTTGGTTGATGAATGTCTTTCATGTACTCTCTATGAAGAAGATTTTTCAGTCAACATGATTTGAGATGAAACAAGCAACATGTGTGTTTAATTTGACCAACGTCGGATCAAGCATGTGTGTCAAAGAGCATTCGAATTTATTTATAAATTTGTTGATTGAATATGCAGTCAAAAGAGCCAATTCTGGCATTTATGTCCCTTACAGGGAATTACCCGCATGGCGGGAAAAGATGATTATGATAAAACCCGTATGGCAGGAAAAGTCTAGGAAAATTCCTGCGTAACCCGTATGGCTGCAGAAATTTCCCCAGACTTATCGTGTATGGCAGGAGAAAGACATGATGACTCATGTGCGTTTAATGTGTCCCACTCCGGGAGAAAAGTACGGAGTAGCTATTATGCTTTCCTAGTATCGACCGTACACCTTATGTGTAACGGTCATTAAGCACTCAATAAATCCAAAGAGAATAAAAGTTACAGATGAACCTAAAGATAAGAATGATATGCAAGTGTGACTTGCAAAAGTACTAATGATAAAGAACTCTTGAGTTTCTGAAATGAAATGAGGAAAAAGTACTCCCATACCAGTTAACAGATAACTTCATTTCATATGAAGTAATATAAATGAAGTAGATAATCGAAGTTTCCTCAATTCACAAGAGTTATGAATGGTTTTTTCGAAATTGTGGCAGAAAATTTCTTGCCACATTTCGAGGGGGAGAAAGAAATATGAGATAAATTAAGAATGATCAAACTCCCCTATACTTTAGATAATGTGATGCACATTATGCATCTAAAGTGATCCATTAATGAAGAATGTGATCGTCTGGGAGAGTACGACGGTCATTATAATACCCCTAATAGTTGTATTCCTGGATCTTTTACAGTTTCGAAAGCAGACTAAGAATACTAAGACGGTGCTCAAAGTGTCATAAAGAAGAAAGTTTTTAACGGAATAAACTCAAATAATAAAATTTAAAGAGCCTCGGGGTAACCCTCCTTTTCAAAAAAAAATTCCTGATGCAGAGTAGCTTTTCATCGAGAGCACTACCTCCACCTTGCTACTCCCGTTGACACACCATCGTCGAGACACACCTCAAGCTTGATGCTCCTGCCACTTATCCATCATTGCCATTGGCTGCATCGGAACCTCGTAGCCAACTATGCCGAAAGTGTACCAATGGTAGAAGCATGTGGTTGCAGGTGTCAACGAAGTCAAGGAGGAGGAGGGCATCAAAGCTCATGGCAACGACAATGACAGAAAAGTTCAGGGTTGATGAAATGTACATGGATGGAGAGTTGGGAGGCCCATGGATCCACGCAAAGGTCAAGGGACATGCGCCCTCCCTGCAACGGCACCCCTGACACATCCTTCGCATGTAGCGAGCTCACATGGCAGCCCATTCATATCTCTTAGTGGGGTCCGACTAAACTTCATGCATGAATGGGGGCTTCCGGAATTTTTCTGGAAATTATGCCAATATTTCCAATAGAGGTAAGGGGGGAAAATCATCACATAGTCACTCTAGTAATACAGTGTATGATCTTTTACACGCAGTAACATAATAATGTTGAGCATCAATACAGCGAAGTTTTCATCACACAAAAGTTGCACGCAAAATAACTGAGGATCTTGACTGGAATAATCCATCACTCGAAGTAGTATACATGTATATATGCGGCCAGCCGGGTGCCACGTATATACTTATTTTTCACACTTTCTTCGCCATCTTCACTCAAGGCAACCACGGGGGCATGAAAGTAGTCATGCATGAGTTACTCAGGGACTCGGGAGGGTACCTGCGGGAAGAGGGGATTGACAATCAGTTGAATGGCTAAATATATCAGGGAGGGAATGCAGCTCCTAAGTTTGCAACAATCTCTTATAAGAAAATATATGAAATTCGTTGTTTTCGCCCTACAGAAAGTACTCTGCCGCAAAAAAAAAAGTACTCTGCCGCAAAACAATTATACTCCTACAAATTACGGCTGCTATCTCGACAGGTTAAACTTATATCAAACTTCAAACGTAGGATGAGAATAATACCCTATGTGAAGTGTGGGTTCACCAGCAGCATCAAGGGGGTGGAAGAATCCATTGCCGCCGTGCATCGGCGGCTGCACTTCCGGCTGACGTTCATAGCTCAGTACATTGTTGTTGTGCTCCCAGAGCTGCTGCCCATGAACTTGGTTGCTCTCCTCCAACTGCATCTCTCAAAACAAAATCAAACATTACCTAACCTGTTCATTTTTAAGAGTACCAGTCATGGATTTCCTTTTTTGCTCGTTGTTCTCTAAGAACAATTAGGGTCACGAGAGTAAGAAAGTAACTGTTTCACTTTTATCTCGTTTGAGATGAAATACATATGGAATGTTGCTACAAGAATACATATATGAAATAATTAGACTTGCAATCGTAGAAGTACCTACTTTTATACGAAGACATTTATTTGCCTCCGAAAACATTTGTTCCTGCATGTTTAATAAATTATGGGAGGTCATTCACTAAATAGCTAAGTTTTAATACTGTTGGATTTCTAAGAGAGTGTACCCTTCTCTGGAGTTCTGTCAATTGGTCAACCATATGTTGTGTCTAAAATAAGGGGGAAAAACATGTTAGGACGCAAAGCAACCTCATAATTGTACACATAAAGTCATCAAGAAAATAACGTAAAGATTTTTCATATGGAGAGCTATATCTACTTCAAAAGGAAAAACTCACACTTATTAGCTGGAAAAATTACTTGTTAAAAATTAAGTAATCAATACCCTTGTTGTTCGAATGTGCTTCAAGGACGAATCAAGTTGCTTCTCAAGGCTCTCGAGCTCTTTTATGCCTAATGAATCAAGATCTTCACCAAGCAAATTCCTGGATAAAATGCAAAGAAGTGGTTAATTATGTGCAGATAGAATTAGTATTTTACCTTTTGACTACACTGAAAAGAAACAATACTAAGATTAACAGGTAAACTCGGATTTCGTGGAATGGACAGGATCACTGGTAATGATCCATATTAAGTTGTGTATGCGTATTTTTACTTTTGTGACCTTTGAATGTCGCATTTGCAAGCACCAAGTCTGGTAAAGAGCCACCAAACTCTATAAAAGTTACTACTACCTCCTTTCAAAATATAAGACGTTTTTGAGACCGAGGTAGTACTTCGTAAGGTTTCTATTGTATTCCATTTTGAAAGAATATTAAATTGCAGTTTGATGCTCAATCTGACAATCATTCAAGCAATCAAAAGAATGATCAGTTACTGCACTTGAATTTCAATCATCACCAAAGATATGGTTTCTGATAGCGATATGTTGCAAAAGATCAATACATATTCGTAATTGCTGCTGATTTTAGTTATTTTTATCTTCAAGATAATGAGTGGTAAAGCAACAATACAAAAGAAAGTGTTAAAATAGCTCATTGAAAACACAGCTTACCTTTGTGTTCGCTGTAAATTATCAACCCGTGCCTTTAGTTTCAGGTACTCATTGCGACTGTTTTTCAGTTGCTGAAAGAAAGTAATATAGCACAACTTTACTTCACTAAGAATGATAAGAACAACATTTTATTGAACATTATGCATCATAAAATTACAAATATACAGATAGAATTATGTATAGAATTAACTGACATCACATGTGATTCATTTTCGCCTAAAAATAACAAAACAGTGCATACTTTGTAATGACAGAGAGATTACTTGTGACTCCTTCGTATCAAATCATTAATTTCTTGCATGAAAGAGCACACGGTAGAAATCAGCACACTAACAATTATAATTAGAAGTCATTTTGTGTCACCCTGATGTGTGGTCAGTTCATCCTACCAATTGTACATTTAAAGATGAAGATAGCTCAAGTTTGAGTTAATGGGCTACATATTACGTAAACCATGTGTAATATATGAATTTGTGTATTTTTAGAAGTTTGAGGATCATGGGGTCATAATAGGAAGTGTTTTGGTTTATTTGCCTGCTTTGAATATTCTGGAGACCTTTTCGGGATTGCAGGTACATTCCATGTGATATGCATATGATTAACACCAAACCTAGAATATCATAGATATGTGGGAACAGCTGGTAATATACGCACTGAAAGTACGGAGATTATAACAGCAAATCTAATTAACTAATTCTTCTTGCCAGCTCATGGGTAACAGGTTCTACCTCATTTTCTCTGTTCTGCACAGTAGTTTCAGGTCCTGCATAACTGCATTTTTGATACTTGTCGAGTGTCTTCGTCATGCTACAACAAGTCCAATGGCAAAAGTTATATTTCAATTATATATATATATATATATATATATATATATATATATATATATATATAAGTCTATATGTGAATATTAATGTTAGATTATTTACTACAGAGCTTGAACAGATGGTGATGATAAGAAAAGGCACGTGCCAAGTGTAGAGATTAAGATTCTAAGTGTCACACTGGCTAGTACTCTACTTCGCAGTTCAGTTGGGCCTCTAAAATGTTCTTACCACAGTATTACCAGCCCACAAATCAAAATATCCACCGTGACGCCATAGGATGCGCCTGATGAGATGCTTACTTAAACAGTACAAGTGATAATGAAGGTTAAGACAGAATTTTCAGCACCCGGGTGCCCCTACACCCTCTATGAACAGTAAAATCAAAATAAATTCAAAAATATCTGAAACTTTGGGACATCAAACTTTTGATGATCTTGCAAAGATTTAGCTAAAAATAACATTCGAGGAGCCCTCACCTAAAAAAACAAAATCATTGTTCAAAGTTTATGTACATTTTTTAGCAGTGATTTTTTTTGTTGTGAGGGCTCCACTAAGGTTATTTCTTGCTGAAACTTTGCAAGAACATCAAATCTTTGATCCTTGAAAGTTTCAGTTTTTTTTTGATTTTTTTACGAAATTACTGTTCATGAGGTTGTAGGGGCACCCAGGAGCTGTTACACCTTTCTCAATGAAGTTTACCCATAGAAAAACAAGTGGTAATGAAGGCAGTCGACAGCTACTCACTAAGAATTGATTGAGAGAAATGATGCCCAAACTAGACATCCTTCGAACATGAATTAAGTAACTCTATTTGTTGGTCGTAAAACTATCTTAGGAGTATCAGTTCATAACTAATGACCCGTGTTCTCGTAAAATTCTACCCAACCTAATTTTGGGTTGCTGGCACGTGAGCTAGCTTTTTGTGGGATCCATATGTCAGGGAATTTAAGTTAAAGAATCTCTGTCTCAAATCAAAATATGCACAGCGCTGCAGTGGCGACATGAGATACACTTGTTGAGATGCTGACTTGAAAATAACATTGTGTACTACAAGGAAGGGGTACACAATAGTGAGTACCGTGAGCAATAACACATTAGAAACAAAATACAGAAGAACATAGGGTGTACGCTATTGCACACATTCCAAGGTTGTTCCTGACTCCCCGTCCTTGCTTACCAGGAATCTTCACACTAAGTGATGAGTTCTTTTCACTCCAGCTTTTTAGTGCAAACCACACAAAATATATGTGCTAGTTCTATGTGTGTGCTAAAATGTCGTGCGCTCCCATGAATGCTCACTTGACATCTGAGTGAATGGATGCTCAAGGGAATTGATTGAATTTTAACATTTTTTTGCTAAAAAACCTCAATTAACAAAAGAAATACACGTAACAATAACTTATATTTCCGCAATGCAAGTTAATTAGTACTGCTTAAGAGGTGGTGCACACAAGTCAATCCAGAAAACATGAAGTCATACTTTGTGACTTCACAAATTATTTACACTGCTAAGGAGAAATATGCTAACCATGGTATAATATTTAAGACAACGTCTACCTTGCGAATACTTGTAAGTTTGCAATCCTATAGGCAATTATATTGTACAAGATCTTAGGTGGGTATGTGGGCGTGTCCAAAGTTAGAATCAACCATCTTTCATGCATCCGTTAATTAGTTCTACCCTCTCGGAAAGCTAGACCAACATTCAAAAACTTCATCATCCCTTGGATGGTGATACACTCCCACCAAAGACACTATGACTTCAGCTTTGCATGGAGTTTCACATGTACAGCATCTAGCTACATCAACCTCCGTAGAATATTATTTGCTAATAAGTATGAGATGTATAGCAGTGGTTGCTAGTTACCATGCACATCTGTCCACAAACATTCTAGTCTTCTGTTTGCAACTTCATTTTGTTTCTCATCCAAGGTTGGAACCATCGTTTCGGGATTACCATGGAAGAAATGGTTTGTAATTAAGGAAACCACCGCACTGGATGCCCGCAAAGTTCACTACAGAGTTAGATCAGGGAGGGTCTCGACCGGGAATCCGGGAAAGTACGGTGCATCAAAATGACCAGGGAGGAAACCCTAAATCCACGGTATTGGCCGGATCCCGGCTCGGTAGTCCCTGGAAAGCCGGCGCCAATCCGGCGGATCGTAAGTGCCCCCCTAACCTCGGGACGCTCAATTGCACAGATCCACGCGAAACAGCCGTCCCTCGCGGCACCTCAGCGACGTAGCTGGACGGAGCTTGGTGACGTGAAGCGCAAGGGGACGCCATTTCATGGGCAGATCTGGCAAGATGACTCGCGCGCGCAGGATTTGAGCGAATTGACAAGCGCGTGTGTATACCTCTGGGTGCTGCAGAACTCGTAGAGCTTGCCGCGGTTGGAGAAGACGATGAGCGCGACCTCGGCGTCGCATAGCACGGAGAGCTCGTAGGCCTTCTTGAGCAGGCCGTTCCTGCGCTTGGCAAAGGTGACCTGGCGGTTGATCTTGTTCTCGATCCGCTTCAGCTCCACCCTCCCCCTCCCCATGGCTGACTCCGCTGCTTCCTCCACCTTCCCCGTCCCTAGCTATGCTGCAGCAACCATACACACACCACCACCACCAAGCGTACTACTCGTAGCAAGAAGGGAGAGGAGGGGAGGAAGATAAGGGGGTGGGGAAGAGCAGGCAGGCAGCTGGCTGGCCTGGTAGGGATTAAAGCGAGAGATGATGGGTGCAGGGGAGGAGCCAGTGGGCACAAGGGGGGCTCCGCGGGGTGCCGTTTTTGGCAAAGGATGGGTAGAGGGGAAACCCTAGAGGACCAGCAGCGTAGCGCGTTTCCGGAAGGCTAGGGATGGGATGGGCCGCGCGTCCCGTCCGTCCGTCCCCGTCGCCGTCGCCATCCATCCTTAACTCCTCCTCCACGCCCTGCTTTATTCGCTAGCTTTTTGCAGCCCAAGCACGGCTAACTCCACACACACACAAGCACCCTCCTCTTCTGCACTCCTCTCTCTCTCGCTCGCTCTCTCACACGATCACACGGAGCGCGCTCGCACGCACAAAGACGGACGCACCACATGGCGCTGCAGCGGATCCGCCGGAAGCCGCGGTGAGGGATTTTTCAACGGCTGGTCAGTTGGCGAGCCGTCCGATCGGCAAGGCCGATGGCCCTGCGGTCGACACGTGGTGCGTTGCGGATCCTGGCTGCCTGCCCGCGTACGTAACATGCATGCATGTCCCGGCCCACCACATATGCGCCCACAGCGGAGGTTGATGCGTCTTCCCCGGCCGGGGTCCGGGCCCGTACGGCGGCACCCATCGGCCAAGCGACCGCACGCCGGTGCATTCATGCATGGCATGGGCACGAACAGCCGATCCACCGGGAGGACACTGTTGCTTCCATCTGCCGCGCACGAAGACGACGGGATCCCCGGGCCGATGTTCCTCGGCGAGTAAAATCCTCGATGAGCAGAACCAAAAAATGTGGCTGATAATTCGATCGGTTCATGTGGCGGGTGCGGACTGGCATTTGCTGCACTAATCAGCGAGAGAGCGGGCCGGCGCGTGGTCGTTTTACGACCCGGCGTAGCGTACGGGAGCCAGCAACCTTCGTGTCCAGGCTCGGGCTTGAGACCGGACAAAGGAACGTACGTCGCGCAGAGCATGCCAGCGAGTGACCCATTTGATGGCTCCATCGATCGGGCGGGACCCGGGCATTGGGCGAACGCCGAACGGTATGAGACCTATGGTGACGTGAGTTCGACGTATGCCGTCCAAAGGAAAATGGTATGTTGCGTGTGGTGAGAGCAGTGTCGCTCAAGTGCTGCCTTGCTGATGGCTGCAAGAGTAGAGTAATAAATAAACTAACGCAGTCTATCGTGTCAGGTCCGGTCCCTAGCGGGAACCCAGAAGAACGTATTCCGCATTAGAGCATCTATAAACTAACTTTAAAAATAGTGCTCCAACGGATAATGTAGATATATACTTTTTTACTCAGGTTTTGCTCTAGATGTACAATAGGGCACTTGATGATTCAAATTTGCTAAACTAGCCGTGCTCGAGCAAAACGCAACCATCCGCGCTCACTACTAGCACCCGGGTACTAAGGCCCTGTTTGGTTCATAAGTCCTAAGACTTTTTTTAGTCCCAACTAAAAAGTCCCTAGTCCCTAAAAAGTCTCTTCCTGTTGTTTCCAGGGACTAAAAAGTCCCTAGTCCCTCCCGAGAGGTTATTAAATGACCATGTTACCTCTAGCATACAGAAAAATAACAACCAACCAACACCATGGGGTGGCGGGGCAATGGGTGCAGGGAGGGGTATATTATTGAAAAGAGGTAAATACACCACAGGTGCCTTAACTTGTCCGGTGCGGTTAGTTTAGTACCTAAACTTGCAAACTGTGAAAAAATGGTGCCACAACTTGTCCATTTGGTGCATATACGGTGCCTCGCTCGTACGCTGTCGTATTTGCTGGCCACGTGGCTTGACAGCTGGCGTGTGGCCCACGAGTCAGTGGTTGTGAGCGTAGGCTGAGATCGGTGCGACGTGCGCAGTGGTTATTATGTAGAAAAACCCCTGGGCTTTAAGTAATTATCACAGAAAAGTCCTTGATCTATATAACCCTCGATACCCAAATCCCCCAATTCAGAAAACACAAAGGCAAATCCCTAACCCTAGGTAGACGACGGCGCGGCGCCGACTGATGATGTCTTTGCTTTGTCGTAGGGCGGTGAGAAGTTGACCGAGGGTCGCTGCCCAGAAAGACTCTGAGATTGCATATTACTATGTAATGCACTTAAAGATTGCATTCATATTCAGATATAAATAATGATTGCATTCATATTCAGATATAAATAAGACCTTGGCAAGAGCATTCTGAATGTTCAGAGATGAAAAAGCTTGACAATTAATCAGGAGAACTTCACAGTGATTTCGAATATAACTTCATAGTGATAACATAAACAACAGCATTTCAAATAAAACTTCATAGTGATAACATAAATAGCAGTATTTCAAACAGAACTTGACCAAATCCAGTACATCTGAAACGAGAGCAAAACATAAAGGGTTTACTTGGTTTCTTGGTCTCTAAACCCCAACAAAAGTAGCAGTTCATTCATGAACTCAACTAAGATGCATCACAAGTTCATTCATGAACTGGAACTAGGTGAGATGGACAAATGGCTATCACAGTGAGAGGAAATCATGAAGGTCATCAGGCCATCCATCATCATAGAGACCATGTGGTGCATTCTGGCTAACAAGAACCTCCTCTTCTGCTTGCTGAAGTGTGGCGCTTGGTGTGCACTTGCGCCATCATTTCCAAAGAGAAGGTTGAAGAAGCCAGGGGCAGCAGCTCTAGCTCCTCTTGGAACACTTGTGTTATCTCCTGTTGTCGTATGCGTTCTCCCTCCCCTTGCAGTACTTTCCCCTCCTCTTGCACCCCCTGAAGCAGTTGTTCTCCCTCCCCTTGCAGCAGGTGTTCTGCCTCCCCTTGTAACATGTTCCCCTCCTCTTGCAGCAGGTGTTCTCCCTCCCCTTGCAGCAATGGACCCTCCTCTTGCCTACTTCTTCCTGGGTCTTGGTGCAGCTCCTTGCTCAGATTCAGCTGCAGCACCTTCTGCTCTTCTCACCCTTCCACTTGTCATTGCTGTAGTCACTCTGCCTACTGGGATTGAGTCTCTAGCATTAACAATAAAGCTTGACTTGGGCAGTGGACCATAATCCCTAATTGTTGGGTATGTAAACCTCTCCTGCATTGAGCATTGCAAGGAGATTATCCAAAGCATTGGAATGAAATTATTCATAGTGTTGCAAGGAAACGATTCATAGTACAGAAGAAAATTACCCTTTCCTGCATCATGAACACCATGGAATCTTTAGTTTGTGTTGGATCCATCATGGGATGTACTCTATGTGGCATAATGTTCTGCAAATGTTGTGATATTATGATAACTGGAAGCAAAGTAAATTAAGTCATCAATGTAAAAGGCAAAATGTAGAAGGCAGGAAATTACAGCAATGATGCTAGGGTCATCATACTCTTCTTTTGATTCCCCTGCTCCTCTTGGTTTCAGTTCATCATTTACATGGTTGTGGTGACCTTTTTTGTTGTGATCAACAGCTCCACAAATAGAACAATGCATAGTGACACCATGTTTTGTTACTTTCTTCAGACCATCCTTACCCTTTTTCTCTTCTGGCTCTTTCTTCCTACTTTTCTTTGGCCTTCCCATGACTTTTGTGTAAATAGGTGGAGCCCATCACAAAAAGTTTTACCAGGTTGGCACCAATACACATCCATCTTGGAGTTTGCTCTGTCATGGCCCAGTTGAAGAAGGAAATCATCTATCCCTAAATTAGACCAAGTATCACTCTGACAGTAGTCAAACCAGTCCACTTCGTGATCTATATACTTCATGTTGCTACCAGATCCACAAAAAAATCCCTTGTGATGGATCTGAACTGTGAACAGACCATCAAATAGCCCTGCATTATTAAAATAGAACAAATATTCAGATACTATTTTGCACATATATTCAGCACAAATTTCACTTGATACAAAATAATAAGTTACATATTCAGTACACAACATCCATCTATCCAGCTAAGTATGCAGTTACACGTACAGCAGGTGTCAACAAAATTTAGTTTAAGTGTACATTAGGTGTCAACAAAATTCAGTTTAAGTGTACAGCGGGTGTCACCAAAATTCAGTTAACTATAAGATAGATAACTGAAGAAAAAAATTCAGTTACAAATCTTTTGAAAAAATTAATTCGAACAATACGCAAATCTGAGACGCAATGACCAAGAAGCCAAATGATCACATATCAGCAGTATTATAGCCTAATTAGTTCGAACAAATCCCCTGGGAAAATCCTACCCACCGTATACGTCATGGACGAGGAACGAAGAATCAGGATGAAGGGAAAACAAGAAGGGTGCGACTTACCATACGTAGGAGCTGCTGTGCCTGGAAGACGGCGACGCAGGTCATCCATCGCATCCGCCGCCGACCGCCGTGGCGCACCACCTCCGCCACCTCCGCCTCGGATTGATCGCGACTGAGAAAGCAGAGACAACATATGAATCGGTGGGGAGTTAGAATGAAGTGGCACGGCCTTGCGGGTACCTATGCGTAAATGTAACAGACAATCAATTCTCGTTGCGCGCGCGCATCGATCTCAACCTACGCTCACAGGCACTGACTCGTGGGCCACACGCCAGCTGTCAAGCCACGTGGCCAGCAAATATGGCAGCGTACGAGCGAGGCACCGTATATGCACCAAATGGACATGTTGTGGCGCCATTTTTTCACAGTTTGCAAGTTTAGGCACTAAACTGATCGCGCCGGACAAGTTAAGGCACCTGTGGTGTATTTACCTCTATTGAAAAGTCCCAAAAAGACTCTCCTTGAGAGTATTCTTCATTTAGTCCCAAAAAGCAACTTTTAGTACCTAGTAGTCCCTCCTGTTTGGTTAAAAGTCTCTAAGAGAGACTTTTTCTAGTCCCTACACCAAGAAGTCCCTGGAAACAAACACCCCCTGAACATAATGATCTTCCACCAAGTAAACCGACTAGCTGACATCAACTACAAGATGTAATCAACACTATTAGCATCCCCTAGGTACCAATATGAGGTTTGATACAAAGACTGACAACAAGAGATGAACTAGGGTTTTGAGATGAGATGGTGCTGGTGAAGATATTGATTGAGATGAGTTCTCCCACAATGAGAGGAATGTTGGTGATGATGAGGGCTTCGATATCCCACTCCTGGAGGGAAGTTCCCCTGGAGCATCGCTCCGCCAGAGAGCAGAAGTGCTCTGCCTCTATTTCTACCTCGAGACGACAACAGAAGGTCCCGAAAGTCTTCTTATTTATTTTGTAGGGTAAATGACTTTATATAGGAGAAGAACGTCGGAAGGTGACCTCTGTTAAATTATGATCTAAATTCTAGTACCGTGTTGGACTAGACGTAGTACAAACGATGTGGGCCTTTGCGTTGACGTCGACGCGTACGAGTACAACTCGTTTACTTGTCCTCCAAGGACTCTCATGTATTGCCCTCTTATATACCCCATGTAGTCGCACCTCAGACGGTCTGTCATCTCGTGCTTGTAATACTCCTCCATCATAGTGATTGCGCCTTCGTGCGTCCGTGGTTTTCTCCCGCAAGGTTTCCACGTAAAAATCCGTGTCTCTCTTTGTCTCGTTTATTCTCGTTATTATCTAACAAGTGGTATACAGAGCTGAGGTTACAAATACGAGATTTGAGGCGAAAGTTAGGGTTCCTCGTGTGCACCGCCGCACGCGACCAGGTGATCCGTCCGGATCGATTCCGCTGTGCTGTCCTACCAAGAAGCTGAGACCGACAGGATATTGATTTTTCCCTACTGCGGCGCCCTACAGAGCGGTCGCAGAGTCGCCGAGATCGATCAGATTATCTGCTATCCGGTCGTGTTCGAGATTGATTTTCCGCTACAGATCCATCAATCCAAGGCGTTCCGTACGCGTGGCAGCTCTTCTGCGCGTGAAAGAAAATCGAGGCTTCAAGTCCCCAGGAGGCCAGTACTACTCACGTGGCTACGTTGCTGCTGGACTTTGCTTCAACCCGGTCACTAGTACTACTAGTTCTTGCCACGTGAAGACAAGGCTCATCTACAGTTCAGACTGTTTTATTGTTCTCTGTTCAATTGCTATGGCCACCAGCGACTACCAGGTGCTATCTCTTCTGGTTTTTTGTCTGCATATTAATTCTATTAAGAATTTGTCTACCGGTTTGTACTACTTTGTGTACACAGATTTATCGACTCATGGCATCCATGAAGTACGATCTTCCGCTGCTAGATCGTGACACAAGGTTTACCCTATGGCAAGTCAAGATGCGGGCGTTGTTGGCACAGTCTGACTATGATGAAGCACTGGATAGTTTTGGAAAGAATAGAATTCAGGACTGGACTGATGAGGAGAAAAGAATTGATTGTAAGGCTTTGTCACAAATTCAACTCCATTTGCATAATAATATTTTGCAGGAAGTTTTGAGTGAGAAAACTGCCGCCGCTCTATGGTTATAGCTGGAAGGGATTTGTATGACTAAAGATCTCACCAGCAAGATGCATCTGAAGCAAAAATTATTCCTGCACAGGTTACCCGAGGGAGGTAATGTTTTGAATTATATTTTAGAATTTAAAGAGATCACATCTGATCTAGCTGCAATGGAGGTTAAGTATGAAGAAGAAGATACTGCTTTAATGTTACTTTGTTCACTGCCAAGTTCTTATACCAATTTTAGAGACACCCTATTATACAGCCGTGATACTCTCACGCTTAATGAAGTTTATGAAGCTTTGAAATCCAAGGAGAAGATGAAATTAATGGTGCCTCATGATGGTTCAAGTTCATCCCAAGCCGAGGGATTATCTGTTCGTGGCAGGACAAAGGAGAAGAACTTTAATAATGGAAACAGAGGCAAAAGTAAAAACGGCTACAGGGGCCGGTCGCAATCCAGAGACAAGAAGTATTGCAGGTATTGCAGGAGAGACGGGCATGACATCTCTGAGTGTTTCAAGTTGCAGAACAAGGAAAAGAGGAAAGGTAACAAACAAGGTGACAATTCTGCTAACGTTGCTCGTGATGATAGTTCCGATGATGCTCTTGTCGTTATTGCTGGATGTGCTGAGACCAATGATGAGTGGGTACTTGACACTGCATGCACTTTTCATATGTGTCCACATAGAGATTGGTTTAATACTTTTGATTCCACTACTTCTGTTGGTTCCGTTTTGGGTTTTGATAATTCACCATGCAAGATTGATGGCATAGGTTCTATTCGAATCAAGATGTTCGATGGCATAATCAGAACTTTGACAGATGTTCGGTATATTCCGAAGATGAAGAGAAATCTTATTTCTATGAGTGCCCTTGATGCAAAGGGGTACAAATATTCAGGTGGAGATAGTGTTTTGAAGGTCACCAAAGGTTCCCTTGTTGTGATGAAAGGTGACTTAAGTTCGACCAATGGTCTTTATTACCTTCGAGGTTCTACTGTTTCAGGTAACACTACTCCAGTTGTTTCAAAGAATTCTGATTGTGATGCTGCTAACCTTTGGCATATGCGTCTTGGACATATGAGTGAACTTGGTTTAGGAGAGTTAAACAAGAGAGGTCTTCTTGATGGATATGAACCTGGTAAATTGAAATTTTGTGAGCACTGTATCTTCGGCAAGCACAAGAGGGTGAAGTTCAATACTTCGACCCATACAACTGAAGGTATTCTTGATTATGTGCATTCTGATTTATGGGGACCATCTCGCAAGAAGTCATTAGGTGGTGCAAGTTATATGCTGACTATTATTGATGATTATTCGAGAAAAGTTTGGCCTTATTTCTTGAAGCATAAATATGAAGCATTCTCAGCATTTAAGGAGTGGAAGATTATGATTGAGAGACAAACTGAAAGGAAGGTAAAGATACTTCGCACTGATAATGGTATGGAATTCTGTTCTAAGCAATTTAAAAATTATTGCAAGTCTGAAGGCATTGTCAGACACTACACCGCTCCTTATACTCCTCAACAAAACGGTGTTGCTGAGCGTATGAACAGGACCATTAGTTTCAGAGCCCGTTGCATGTTGTCCAATGCAGGTTTGCATAGGCATTTTTGGGCTGAGGCCGCTTCCACTGCTTGTTATCTAATTAACCGTTCACCATCTATTGCTCTTAATAAGAAAACTCCAATTGAGGTATGGTCTGGTTCACCTGCTGACTATTCACAGTTGAGAGTTTTTGGTTGCACTGCTTATGCTCATGTTGATAATGGAAAGTTGGAGCCTAGGGCTGTTAAGTACATCTTTCTTGGTTATAAGTCTGGTGTTAAAGGTTTTAAATTGTGGAATCCTGAAACCCAGAAGGTTGTTATTAGCAGAAATGTTATCTTTAATGAATCTTCTATGTTACATGATGTTTCATCTACTAATGTTCCCGTTGAGAGTGAACAGCAGCCTACTATTCAGCAACCTACTGTTCAGGTGGAGCATGTTATTGAGTCAGGTGATACATCTGGTAATGAAATTGTTGATGCACATGATGAACCCGTCGTTGATGATGAACATGTCACTCCCACTCCAAATCAGCCTATTGTTCCACCCAGTTGGAATCTTGCACATGACAGAGTTAGACGGGGTATTAATAAACCTGACAGGTTAATTGAAGAGTGCAATATTGTTTCTTTTGCTTTATCTGTTGCAGAAGAAATTGAAGGTAATTCTGAGCCTTCTTCATATTCCGAGGCCATTCTCTCTGGTGATAGTAATAAGTGGATGACCGCTATGCATGATGAGATGGAATCACTTGAAAAGAATGGCACATGGGATTTAGTAAAATTACCTAGAGAGAAGAAACCTATTCGTTGCAAGTGGGTTTTCAAGAGGAAAGAAGGTGTTTCTCCTAATGATGAGACAAGATATAAAGCAAGGTTAGTTGCTAAAGGTTATAGCCAGATTCCAGGTATTGACTATAACGAAGTCTTTTCTCCTGTTGTGAAGCATAGCTCTATTCGCACTTTACTCAGTATTGTTGCCATGCATGATTTTGAGCTTGAACAATTGGATGTTAAAACTGCATTCTTACATGGAGAATTAGAAGAGGATATTTATATGGAACAACCTAAAGGTTTTGTTATTCCTGGAAAAGAAAAGCTTGTCTGCAAGTTAAAGAAATCTCTTTATGGATTGAAGCAATCCCCTAGACAGTGGTACAAGAGATTTGACACCTTTATGCTCTCTCAAGGTTTCAAAAGGTCTAATTATGATAGTTGTGTTTATTTGAAAACTGTCAATGGTTCAACTACTTATTTGCTCCTTTATGTTGATGATATGCTTATTGCTGCAAAGAGTATGTCAGAGATTAATGAACTAAAGAAGCAATTGAGTAATGAATTTGAGATGAAGGATTTGGGTGCAACAAAGAAAATACTTGGCATGGAAATATCCAGAGATAGACCGTCTGGAAAAGTATATCTAATTCAGAAGGGATATATTGATAAAGTTCTTCGTCGTTTTAATATGCATAATGCCAAGCCAGTGAGTACACCGTTAGCTGCACACTTCAAATTGTCATCAGCTTTATGTCCTAAGTCAGATGCAGATATTGAGTACATGTCTAGAGTTCCCTATTCAAGTGCAGTTGGTTCACTTATGTATGCCATGGTTTGTTCTCGTCCTGACCTATCATATGCATTGAGTGTTGTCAGTAGATACATGGCTAATCTTGGAAAAGAGCATTGGAAAGCAGTTCAGTGGATTTTCAAATACCTGCGTGGTACTTCTAATTCTTATTTACAGTTTGGGAAAACTAGAGATGGACTTGTTGGTTTTGTTGATTCTGATTTTGCTGGTGATTTGGATAAGAGAAGATCACTCACAGGTTATGTTTTCACCATTGGTGGTTGTGCTGTGAGTTGGAGAGCAACCTTGCAGTCTATTGTGGCTTGTTCTACTACTGATGCCGAGTATATGGCTATTTCTGAGGCATGCAAAGAAGCTATCTGGTTGAGAGGTTTGTACACTGAGCTTTGTAGAGATTCATCTTGCCCTACCATATTTTCTGACAGTCAAAGTGCCATATATCTTACAAAGAATCCAATGTATCATGAGAGGACAAAGCACATTGATGTCAGATATCACTATATTCGAGATGTTGTTGCTGAAGGTGATTTGAAGGTATGCAAGATAAGTACTCATGATAATCCTGCTGATATGATGACAAAGCCAGTTCCCACTAATAAGTTTGAGCTTTGCTCAGGCTTAGTTGGTATTTCTCATTAGTCCTATGGACTTTGACGCACAAGGTGTTTATGCTCATTTGGATGGAGTTATTCACTTTCTTCGACTACTGGAGGGAATTTGGATCAAGGTGGAGATTGTTAAATTATGATCTAAATTCTAGTACCATGTTGGACTACACGTAGTACAAACGGTGTGGGCCTTTGCGTTGACGTCAACGCGTACGAGTACAACTCGTTTACTTGTCCTCCAAGGACTCTCATGTATTGCCCTCTTATATACCCCATGTAGTCGCACCTCAGACGGTCTGTCGTCTCGTGCTTGTAATACTCCTCCATCATAGTGATTGCGCCTTCGTGCGTCCGTGGTTTTCTCCCGCAAGGTTTCCATGTAAAAATCCGTGTCTCTCTTTGTCTCGTTTATTCTCGTTATTATCTAACAACCTCCATGGGCCCCACAAGCCCAGGTGGCGCGGCCTGGGGGGTGGCCGCACCCCCTGCACTTGTGGCCTCGAGGCTCTTCTTTGTTACTTCTTTCTTCCAGTATTTTTTATATATTATAAAATAAATCTCCATGAAATTTCACTTCATTTTGAGCTTCGGAGAATTGTATTTTTGTTGTAGCTTTTTCAGGTCAGAATTTCAACTGCCGCTAATCCCTCCACTTTGATGTATCTTGCATTTTAAGAGAGAAAGACATTAGAATTGCATCATAATATGAAACATAACTTCAAAATAAGATAAATTGCAGTAGGAAATCGTGATGCAAAATGGATGTGTCAGGAACCACTCATGGTAATGACACCCGCATTAACCAGCATCAACGAGCAGTGATCCAAGGTAGAAGAGGATTGTAGGAGTACCTTGGCCATGGTGAATATTAATTCCCACTCTACATTGCATAACGCTCGATCCAGTCTAACTAGCATGAGCATAGCTTGCTCGTTTCTCCATGTGAACTTGTGGCCGATGAAAGGAATTTCATTAAGACTTGATCTGCTAAGAGTTCTCCTAAAGTGATCCATTGACACGTCTCCAATGTATTTATAATTTTTGATTGTTTCTTGCTCTTATATTATCAATCTTGTATGCTTTATATGCACTTTATATCACTTTTGGGAACTAACCTATTTACTCAGTGCCCCATGGTAGTTCCTATTTTTGCTTATTTTATTGTTTCATAGGAAAATCATACCAAATGAAGTTCAAACACAATGAAACTTTACGGTGATTTTTTTAGACCAGAAGGGACCCTAGAAGCTTCAGGGGGACCAGACGATGCACAAGAGAGCCACAAGCTCAGGAAACAATTATTCCACCATCGCATGCATCTATTCTTCCGTGATCCATCTAGAGGCCTCCGTCAGTACTCTTCCGGAGTGGGAATTAATCACGGAGGGCCTCTACATCAACTTTGATGCCTCTTCGATGATGTGTGGGTAGTTCCTCATAGGACCTACGGGTCCATAGCAGTACCAAGATGGCTCTGTCTCTCTCTCTCTCTCTCTCTCTCTCTCTCTCTCCGATCTTCAATACAATGTTCTCTTTAGAGATCGATTCGATGTAATACTTTTGCGGTGTGTTTGTTGGGATCCAATGAATTGTGGGTTTATGATAAGATTATTTGATAAAAGTTATTGAGTATTTTCTAAACTTTATTATGTGTGATTATTATAACTATGTAATTATTTCTGGTCTATGAGTTTTCTTTGGCCAAGTTGATGAGTAGATCTTCACTGGAAGTGGTGCATAGTAGTAGATTCCATCTTGCGGTGTCCTCACCTTGTGACAGAAGGGGTAGGGAGTCACGTATTTGTATTGTTACTACTATGGGTAAAACGATGGGGTTCAATCATATTGATTGGTCTTATATTGTCTACATTATGTCATCATGCATAAAGCATTACTCTGTTTATTATAAACTTAATACCTAGAGAGGCAAGCATAGAAGCACTCCTGAAGTGGAGTAATAGTAGTAAATACAGAATCATTTTAGTCTACTTGTCACGGACGTAATGCCTATGTACTGATCATGCCATGAATAACATCATAACTATGTGGTTTTCTATGAATCTCAAAAGTAATTTGTGTGCCCACAGTTTTTATGTTCTTGAGAGAGATGCCTCTGGTGAAATCTATGGCCCCCGGGTCCAATTCACTTTATATTACTAAAACCCTAAATACCTTGCTGCAGTTTAGTTACTTTTATTTAGTTTTGCAATTTATATGTCTATCACTATCAGAATTAATCCTTGAATTAACGAGTGCTGGGGGATTGACAACCCTCTTGCTTATGTTGGGTGCAAGTATTTGTTTGTGTGTGTGCAGGTACTGTTAGTTATTTGTTTAAATCCCCTACTGGTTCCATAAACCTTGGTTCTTTACTAAGGGAAATACTTTCTACTACTATACTACATCATGCTACTTGTGAGGTGCGTTGGGGTTTCCCCAAAGAGGAGGGGATGATGCAGTACAGTAGAGATAAGTATTTGCCTCAGTTATGAAACTGAGATTATCAACCCAGTAGGAGAACCAAGAACACTATGTAAATAGGAGCTGCACACAAACAATAAAAACTTGCAACCCAACGTGTAGAGGGGTTGTCAATCCCTCAACGGTATTGAGATATATTAAATTGTATAGGATTTGATAAATAGATCTAACTAAAACACAAAATAAAACAAATAAAGGAAAATTACAGCAAGGTATTTCTAAGATTTTTATATAATAAAAGATAGACCCGGGGGCTATAGTTTTCACTAGAGGCTTCTCTCGAGAAAATAGCATACGATGGGTAAACAAATTACTGTTTGGCAATTAATAGAAAAGCAAATAATTATGATGATATCCAAGGCAATGATCATGTATATAAGAATCA
The DNA here is from genome assembly GCF_018294505.1 of Triticum aestivum. Lineage (NCBI taxonomy): Eukaryota > Viridiplantae > Streptophyta > Magnoliopsida > Poales > Poaceae > Triticum > Triticum aestivum. The sequence continues at coordinate 228,685,827 of NC_057813.1, read as the reverse complement.
CGTTCAAGATTAGTAGACTGAAACGATTCTGCATCTACTACTATTACTCCACACACCGGCCGCTATCCAGCATGCATCTAGTGTATTAAGTTCATGGAGAAACGGAGTAATGCATTAGGCAAGATGACATGATGTAGACAAGATAAACTCACGTATGAATGAACCCCATCTTGTGACCCTTAATAGCAATGATACATGCATTTCATGTCTCTTTCTGTCACTAAGATTGAGGACTGCAAGATCGAACCCATCAAAAAGCACCTTTTCCCACGGCAAGAATAATCTATCTAGTTGGCCAAACCAAACCAATAATTTGGAGAAGAAATACAAGGCTATAACAATCATGCATAAAAGTGTTTAGAGAAAACTCAAATAATATTGATGGATAGATTTGATCTAAACTCACAATTCATCGGATCCCAACAAACACACCGCAAAAATTCACTACATCAAATAGATCTCCAAGAAAATCAAGGAGAACATTGTATTGAAGATCTAAAAGAGAGAAGAAGTCATCTAGCTACTAATTACGGACTGGTAGGTCTGTGGTAAACTACTCACGCATCGTTGGAGGGGCAGCAAGGATGATGAAGAAACCCTCCGTGATTTTTGCCCCCTCTGGCAGAGTGCCAGAAAAGGCCTCTAGATTGGATCTCATGGTTCTGGAACTTGTGGCTGCGGAAAAAGTATTTCGTCGACTCCCCTAGGGTTTTTGGGATATTAGATTATTGACCAAATTTTTTTTATTAATTAATAATCACGGAATTATGAAACAAGTGACAGGGAAGTGGAAATTTTGAAAATAGGAAGGACGCTAAGTACAATGGCGTCCATAGCTGGATGCTATCAAGGATAGCGTCCAGGTCTGGACCCTATTAGTAACTGCATCCATTCAAGTGCTTCGCCTAGCCATTAGATCCGACTAAACCAACCATGGCACATTAGCTATGGCAACAAGTGGTTTACTATGGATAGGCAGCCCCCACAAACAACCGACGTCTTGCAGTGTAATAGTCATTTCTCCAACAGGTATGTGAAAACTATTTGTCTCGGGCCGCCAACGTTCCACTAATGCTGATATCAAGTATTTGTCGACATTGATTTTCATCATCTTTGCAATCTGATAAATACTAAGGTTCTCTAAAGCTGGCCTACATAGAGGATCAAATGGGATGCCAACACGGTGACACCATACATTCAAGGAAATATTAGGCAGCATTAATACATACAAAAAACAGTTTAAGCCAAACACCAAGTGTAACAGACCACATGCAAATTCAACAAAGACTCACATTTTCCCAAGCTTTGCATATTTTATGTTGGTTGTGGGCATCCATAATAAATCACTGAAACGCCCATTTGTATTCATTTCAGTACCCTGTCAAAAGATAAAAGGGACAAGTAAGCCTTCGGAGTGCACTACATCAATCATTTGTATTTATTCTTCAGAATACTCCACTTGATAAACCTCAGTAAATCATATTCTCTCTCAGTAAGAGCTATGCTTATGAAACCAATGACAAATCATTAAAGCCTCCACATCAATAATATCAATCATTTACTATCAACTACATACAAGTACCAGGTTACACACTTACACTCATGAAAATTCAGGAATCGACATTTTTTTGGCGAAGTATCAACACCAATCTATTAGTCAGAAGAAGAGACAAATACCATGCAATAAATAGAAGATATTTGCTAGCATCTACTATAATGTTCTATTCAATTGGAGATCAGGAAGAACATGCAGTTTGAGGGAAAATAATTGTATCTACTGTCCTATGCTCCGGCAGGTGACGATTGAGGCTGTGAGGAATGTAGGGACAAGGAACAGAATGGATGTGGTAACCGCGGTCGAGAGAAGAGAGAAGGGCCATCAACTCCGCCAATCTCGTCATGCTGGCGCAACCTACTTTGACAGTGAGGAGGTGGAAGAGGGGATGAGGCAGAGGTGGGAGGCAACCACGAGGTGTTATAGGGGATTGCAGGGTGGTGGCCTTGAGGAGGTTGGTGAAAGATGAGGTGGAGGGCGGAGTCGGCCATGGATAGGTGGTCACGGGGATGAGAAGTGGAGGGCGGCGGCGGCGGCCGTGGATATGTGGTCACGGGGACGAGAGGTGGAGGGCGGCAGTGGTGGCTGTGGAGAGGTGGCCGATGTGCTAATGGACCAAAGTTGTTGGATTGCGGATGGGGCCCAACCTAACGGTGGTCGTGATCGATGCTAGCGTCCCGATCTGGACGTCGCTTATACTAGCGTCCGCACATGGACACTATAATGCCTTATAATTATCCATTCCTTGTTTCATAATTCTGTGATTATTAATTACTAATAATAAAAAATTCGGATTATTTATGGAGGCGGAGGTAGGTCAAGATGTTGTCTATGGGCCCCACTACCCACCAGGGCGCGCCAGAGGCCCCTGGCGTGCCCTGGTGCCTAGTGGGCCCCACGAGCCTCTTCTCATGGCCTCTAGAAGCTTCCAGGGTCTCTTCTTGCCAGAAAAAATCTCCAAAAAGTTTCGTGGCCTTTGGACTTTGTTTGGTATTGATATTCTGCAAAGTAAAAAAAAAGCAAAAAAAGCAACTGGCACTGTGCACTAACTTAATAGGTTAGTCCCAAAAAATGATATAAAGTTGCTAGTAAATGTATATAAAATATCCAAGATTGATAATATAATAGCATGGAACAATCAAAAATTACAGATATGTTGGAGACGTATCAAGCATCCCCAAGCTTAATTCCTCCTCGTCCTCGAGTAGGTAAATGATAAAAACAGGATTTTGATGTGGAATGCTACCTATCATGTTAATCACCCATTATTTTCTTTGTAGCATGGACATTTGGACTTTAAGTGATTCAAAGCAATAGTCTATAATTTGACATGAAGACATCAATACTCAAGCATATCAACGAGCAACCATGTCTTTCAAAATATCAGTGCTAAAGTGAGTTATCCCTAGCCCATTATGCTCGATCATTGATCCATTCATGAAACACACTCAAATATTAGCTACATCCAATGCACAAGCATAACAATAGTGTTCCATAGTTGGTGCTTTATAAGAGAAGATGGAGACTCGATAAAAATAAAATTGCATAAAAGTAAATAGATATGCCCTTCACAGAGGGAAGCTGAGATTTGTAGAGGTTCCACAACACAAAGCTTAAATTGAGAGATAAAATTGTTTTGAGAGGCATGTTTTTCCTATCAATGAAAATGACCAAGAATTCCCAATATCTTCCATGCTATACAAATCATAGGAGGTTCCCAAACAGAATGTAAAGTTTATTTCCTTTCTACCATTCTTACACAATCCATGGCTAGCTGTATCCATGGGTGTCATCCATACCAACACTAGTGCAGAACCGGCCTTTAGTGCCGGTTCGTAACGGCCTTTAGTGCTGGTTTGCCATCCGGCATTAAAGTGCTGGTTTTCACGAACCGGCGCTAAAGTGACACCACGTGGCATGAGCCAGACCCGTGTGCGCGTAGGACATTAGTACCGGTTGGTAACACCAACCGGTACTAAATGTTTGGGGGGGGGGGTTGGCTTTATTTTCCATTCAATTTTTTTTGTTTGCTGGTATTTCATGATACTACAAATTGTACACGTTATGCATATATATAAATAGATTTTCTCGTACGTAGAACCGCATATATATATATATATATATATCATCGAATGTCTCACAACCAACACCATTAATTATTCACACATACACATGTATATACATATACAATTTCTCCTACATATGTTGCCTTGGTGCCTCCGGAGCACGATGACAAGTGGTTCATGGAGGCGGTAGTGGGTAATAGTATTCTCCTTTGGGATCTATGACCTGGTCGAGCAAAAATCCGGCTACTTCCTCTTGAAGTGCTAGTATGCGGTCCGATGGTAGGAGATTATCCCACACCTCTCTAAACTGTTAAGAAGGAGATCAATATGCATGTGTGTTAGTTGTGTGACTAGATATCGATAATGGTGTGAATAGTGTTTTGACAAACATACTCAGTCATGTCTATCAGATCTGATCCTTTCGGACACCATCATGCGAATGTTCTCGCAAACGTAGAATGCACACAGATTATTCCCCGACACCTGCTTCAGGGCCTTTACGAGAATGGAATTGAATCAGATAATGATTAATCAAGCATGGTGATTAATTAATGATATTGAAACAAGAATTAAAGAGATGGTCGCTAGCTAGTACTACTTAATTACTTACCTTTGGTCGATGCCAAAACAACTTTTTTGCCCAGTTGCCTGGAGTCACCTTGATGAACTTTGCCCATGCCCTGCCCGCCGGCAAACAAAATTAATAAAGGGGTTATTAAATAGTTCATATCAGGAAATGATGAACTAATAATAGGCCGAGATATAGTTAATAATGATTGAAATTACCTGTTGACTATCCCCTTCACGATGGTGTAGTCTTTATCTTCTTTCGTTAGTGAGTCCAGTAATTTAACTTTTCCTTCCTCAACTTTAATGTCTAACAAGACCCAGTGCCAACTGCATGCGCACACGTTTGCATGTCTTAATTAAGCGGGCATGTGCATAAAATTAATCAACTACCGTAAACCGTATACACTTAATTATTAACATCTAGCTAGCTAGTAAGCAAAAATAGAATTTGTAGTACAAGACAGTGTGACTCACGAGAAGTTGTAAGGAAGTAGTATATCTTCATTGGTATTGAGGCGCTTCAAGAACTCTAGCATCATTTCCTCTACACCTGCTTGATAAAATGGAAGCTTCCATATGTCCTCATTAATGGTATTTGGGTCAATGAACCCAATGCCATAGTGTCCAGATTTTTTCATTTCATACATCTTCATCCTGCATATAATACCACAGAAAATAATATAGTGAGGATAATTACATGTAATGATTGATCAAAATTAGCACTACATAACTAGCTTGAAACTTAAATTACAGAAAGAAATCACTTACAGACAATAGCAACTGACGATAGACTTGTCGAGTGCATCTTGATTGTATAACTAAAATAGTTCTGAATACTCAACGGCCAGAGCTTTCTCATGGTAGTAATGATCATGCTTGACATTCACCATGAGGGACTCTCGATTGGAAATCTTGGTAATGTTCATGTACCATTGATGCAATTCATACATTCTCGTTTGGAGGTCCTTGACCTTGTCTGGATGGACCAAACGTTGGCCCCGGACATATTTCCATTTTATTTCCGATTTTCTAAGCGGAGACATGGGCTCAATTTTGAGGAGTTGTCCAACAGAGATCTTGAGCATTTCAGCCTGCATTATATGCTCCTCCATTATTACCACATCGCCCTGCTGGGGAACGCTAACAGTTTGCCCACAATAATATTTGGCGCGCGTACTCCTCTCATGTGTTGTTGGCACAACAAGTGGGGGGATCGCTTGCGCCGCCTGTTCTCCCAGCTCAGGAACGGTTTTCCCGCATTTTTTTCCAGCTTCTTGTTGGCTCGAGCTCGAGCTCGCTTCCTTCTGTAGCCGTGCTCAATGTAGCTTCCTGATTTGGCGCTCATAGTCTAAGTCAACAAGCTTGGGAGCTGGTGCTCTGGCCATACGAATGAAGTGGTCAATCGTTTTCTCACGCACTTTCTCATTTGGCGGCGGTGCCGGTTTCGGTCCAAAATGGGCGTCCACTTGGGCCTACACTATGGCTGCATTTTGCTCCTCGGTCATGTCGTAAGGCCTCTGGGGAAGAGGAGCGAGTCTTGGACCATATTTATATCGCTTGTCTCCGCATGTACTTCCTGTACTACGTCGACTCGTACCGCTATGCACCATAGCTGCGGCGTGTCTCTTCTGCGATTGTTGAGACGGTGGAGATGGCTGACGTGGCTGACGCTGTGCCGGACTTGAAGCAGGAGGAGTGGGCGTTTGATGCTGTGCCGGACATGAAGGAGGAGGAGTCTGCTCATGCGTTCGAGGACTTGGAGGAGGTGGCGGACTTTGAGGAGGAGTCGGCTCACACGTTCGTGGACTTGGAGGAGCGGGAGTCTGCTGACTCGGTGGCGGACTTAGAGGAGGAGTCGGCTCACGTGTTCGCCGACTTGGAGGAGCGGGAGTCTGCTGACTCGGTAGCAGACTTCGAGGAGGAGTCGGCAGACGACGCGGTGTCGGTGGACTTGGAAAGATGATGCAATCCTTTCTCCATAGGATGATACGATGTACGGACTCTCCCAGTGTGCGCTCATCGTCACCTCCAGCAATGTCAAGTGCTAGCATCGAATATGGCTCCACCACTTCATCAACCATGACACAAGCATAGTCCTCTGGAATCGGGATGCAATGGAAGGTTGCTTCAGGGGTATTTGTGAAAGCAACGTCGTCCGCCACCTTCATGGATATGTTCTTCATTTTGGAGTGTAGCTCACAGTTAGTGTTCTCTATGATGTCATCCACAGGGTGGTATGTATCCAGCAGTGTGTCGCCCGGGGTAGAACCAACGCTGCTTCTCGGCATGGATGGGACGGTGCTATCCAATGATGGACGAGCATCCTCTTGCTGATGCCGTTGCTGAGACCCCCTTTCCTAGCTAAGTGAGTCGATCTGCTGCTGCTGCTGCTGGAATTTGAGTGCCAAGTCTGCGTGCCTTGCTTCTAGGCCTTGAAGGAGTTCTGCGTCTTGCTTCCTCTGCTACTCCTCCAGCTTCCTCTTCTTCTCCTCCTCCCTCTTCTTTCTTGCACGGGACCTATAGTCGTCGTTCCAGTCCAAAAAGCCCTCATACCAGGGAATAATGCCCTTGCCTCGTGTTCTTCCCCCGATGTTCAGGATTTCCCAGGGCACGTGTAAGCTCATCATTCTCTCTTTTGGGCGTGAACGCCCCCGTTCGAGCTTCTTCTATTGCGCCAAGTATCTTTTGTTCCGCTCCTTTTAGACTTGACTTCTTCGAAACCAGGCCTGTCTTCGGGTCCAACGCCCCCCCATGTGCATAGAACCAAGTTCCGCACCTAGGGGGCTAGCTCCTAGTAATTGGAGTGACCCCTGCATCCTCCATCTCTTGCTTAGACTTATCCCACTTAGGCATTTCCACCGCGTAGCCACCTGGACCCAGCCTATGGAACTGCGTCTTTTTTGCGGCATTGGCCTTGTTTTTTATCGACCGTTCCTTAGATAATTCTGAATCCTTGAATTTCACGAAATCGTCCCAGTGTTCTCTTAGCTTCTTTAGTGTTCCCGTGAATTCTGGAGTCTTCCCTTTTGCAGCGAGGTACTTGGCCCATACAATTTTCTTGTGGGTGTTGAATGCAATTGTCATCTTCTTAAGAGCAGCGCCCTTGACTTTCTCCACATCTTCTTTAGTGAAATAATCTGGTAGGGTGAAATGTTCCATCAGAGAATCCCAAAGGTCTTGTTTGGCTCTGTCGTCGACCCAAGTAACACCTAGACGTTTAGTCTTTGGCTCTTTCCATTCTTGAATAGAGATCAGGAGTTTGTCCTTCACAAGAACTCCGCACTGACGAGTCCACTTGTTTGCAATGTTCTTAGGTGATCGGGGTTCGCCACTATGTTTGACAGAGTCGATGTTGCACTTTACACCGTCCTTCAACAATCTGCCCGGGCCTCGCTTTGTCCTGCTGTTTGTAGAAGCAGATTTGCTCGATCCGGAGGGCTGAAAGAAGGAAGATCGATTCGTTCATATATCTTAAAATAAAAAAAACATGTGATGATCACCAGATGCGTGCTTATATAAATATACCTCGCTGGTAGTCTTTGTTATTTGAAGATCAGCATTCTCTGTGTCATCATAAACGTTGTTTGTGTCATCATAATCAGAATCATAGTTCATGACTTCATCAGCTCGGTCGTCAAGATAGAATATCTTTTCATCACGCTCTCTGGTATTGTTCAGATATTGGGAGCCGTCAGCTGCTTCATTCAGATCATCTAGCCTGCCAGGGCTGCGTATAATGTCGAACAATTCCTCTTCTCTGTCTCTGCCCGTATTGTCCGCCATAGCTTTTACTTAACTAATACAGAAGAAATATAGAACAATTTAGTATTCAAATTAGAATGCATGGATGCAATCAATAAGGAAAAACTGAATCATATAGTACATAATATATATGCATCGTCTCGATTAATATATAATCTCGAATACATCATCGTCTCGAATAATATATATAATCTCGAATAAAGCATCTCAAATATTATATATCGAATACATCACTGGCTAGGTACCTAATAAAGATCGAGTACTACAGAAGAATCTAGGGCACCACTCGTGGTTCCTGGGGCGCGGGCGGTGGACACCCAAAGAGAAGGAACCATCACAGGATCATATCTCCGGTCATCTGCCCAAAGAACCTGCCAAGTAGTGGAGAACCTGACGTCGTCCATCGCAGCCATGTAGCGATGGACGTGCTTGTCTTCCTCCCTGACACGGCGACGCACCACCTCCGGCGGGGCCGGCTTCCCCTGCACCGAATGTGGCCCACGCGAACGCCACCAAAGGAGATCAGGGTCGACGATGGGACCCAAGGCCGGGTTCCTCACCAAGCGGCGCGCCCCTCCAGGTAGCACCTCCCAGTGCCAGCCCGACGGAGCCCAGTCCCGGACATGGGTCCTCTGAAGCATGACATCGTCACGAACGGGTCGACGGGAGGATGCGGGCCGGGCATATCATCGAGAAAAAATACTATATGCCCGCAAAAAGTAACATTAATCTAACATTCTATATGCAAATTCTAACAATTTGACATTAATCTAATTCATCTAACTAAAACTAATTCTAAAATTTCTAACATTTCTGATTATATAACTAACATTTCTAATATTTCTACAACTAAAAAACAGAAAAATTGCTAACATTTCTATAAATATTTCTATAACTAAAAAACAAAAAAATAATTATAACATTTCTAATATTTCTATAACTAAAAAACAGGAAAAAATTATAACATTTCTATATAACTAACATTTCTAAAAATATTTCTATAACTACAAAACAAAATAATTTCTAACATTTCTATAACTAAAAAACAGAAAAAAAATCTATAACTAAAATTCTATAGTGTGTGTGTGTGTGTGTAGTGTGTACATGTGTGTGTGTGTGTGAACATGGCGGACCGGGGTGAGCTCACCCGCGAGGCGACGACGGGGCGACGCGACGGGGCGGCGACAAGACAGGGTGGCGACGACGGGACGGGCCGACGACGACGGGGCGGGGCGGCCGGGGCGCGGCGATGGGGACGACGGGGACGGGGATGGCCGGGGCGGCGACGTCGACGGGGGCGGTGACAAGGGGCGGGGACGGCCGGGGTCGGCGACAAGGGGCGGGGGCGGCGACATCGACGGGGACAGCGTCGATCAGGGCAGGGCGGCGCGACGGAGGGAAGAAACAGAGAGGGAAAGTGAATTTTTTCAACTGTAGTATATATAGGATGGACCTTTAGTACCGGTTGGTGCCACCAACCGGTACTAAAGGTCTGTTTTGGCCAGGCCAAGCGGCGGGAAGCGCCCCCCCTTTAGTACCGGGTGGTGGCTCCAACCGGTACTAAAGACCCCCTCTTTAGTACCGGTTGCAGCCACCACCCGGTACTAAAGGGGGTGCACTGGCGCAGTGCGGTGCGGCAAGTTTAGTCCCACCTCGCTAGTCGAAGGGCTATCGCACTGGTTTATAAGCCCCAGTGTGGTAGCTCTCTCGAGCTCCGCTCCTAAGCAGGCCTGCTGGGCCTACCTGGTCAGTGCTGCCTTGTGGGCCTACTGGGCCTTTGCGGGCCTGCATCCCGGCCCAACGGAAGATTGTGTTTCTAGTCGTACGGAGGCCGCTTTGGCCCAGTAGGCGGGCTTTTTTATTTTCTTAATTTTTTTGCTTTATTTATTTTTGCTTTATTTATTTTTGAGTTGTTTCTTGCTGTATTTAGAGTTTTCTTTCTGAATATTTTTGCTTTAGGTACAAAAAATTATAAACTTTCTGTTAGTGCTGGTAGTTTTCAAATTTGAATAGTTTAAATTTTGAATTATTTGAAATTTGTGTGAATCACTAGTTTGTGAATAACTTAACTTTGAAAAAATATTTTTGAGTGATTCTTTTTTCTTATGTTTAATATTATTGTATTTTATCATTATATTCAATTTGGTAATGCTTAGGTTATTTAAAAAATGAAATGCCTTTGTAACAGATGAGTTTTCGTCCGAAACCCTGATACTTTGAAAGAGATTGTCCATTTTGTACACGAAGTGCATCCAGTGTTTGCCGTAACCCTCTCTACTTTTTTGCACATTCTATGTGGGTGAAATTATGATACCATGCCAACTTTCAACCTTTTCCGAGTTCATTTGAAATGCTTTTCAATTTCCGGGTCATTTAGCTGAAAAAAATTAGTAAATGCATGAAAGAATTTGTTTGCACATAAAATTTCTTCGCGTTTCAAATGCCAAAACACATAACTACCCTAACTATTACAGAGATTCCATCCTGGGTGTGAAACACAGAAGAAAAGTGATGGCCGATCACATCCCGGATCTTTGGGTGTGAAACTTTTTCTTCGCGTGTGTCCCTTTGCACCGTAGCCATGGAAAATCTTCATCATTTAACTGGATGCTTGGGTCAATATTCACTGTGAATGGAGCAATTTCATCAAACTTTTCATAATCTTCTGACATGTCTGTCTTGTCGTCCACTCCCACAATGTTTCTTTTCCTTGAAAGAACTATGTGGCGCTTTGGCTCGTCGTATGATCCATTCACTTCCTTATCTTTTCTTTTTCTCGGCCTGGTAGACATGTATTTCACGTAAAAAACCTGCGCCACATCATTGGCTAGGACGAATGGTTCTTCTGCATACGCAAGATTGTTGAGATCCACTGTAGTCATTCCGTATTGCGGGTCTTCCGTTACCCCGCCTTGTGTCATATTGACCCATTTGCACCGAAACAAAGGGACCTTCAAACCACCTGCATAGTTAAGTTCCCATATGTCCTCTATGTAACCATAATATGTTTCCTTTCCCGTGTTGGTTGTTGCATCAAAGCAGACACCACTATTTTGGTTGGTGCTCTTCTTATCTTGGGTGATCGTGTAAAATGTATTCCCATTTATCTGGTACCCTTTGAAAGTCATTATATTCGAAGATGGTAAATGGGACAGCGAGTATAGGTCATCTTCAATATCACCATCATGCATGGCACATTTCTGCAACCAACCGGTGAAATTCCTTGTTTGTTCAAGTGTAATCCAGTCGTCAGACTTCTCCGGGTGTTTGGAGTGTAGAAAATTCTTGTGTTCCTCCATATACGGAGCCACCAAGGCGGAATTCTGTAGAACTGTGTAGTGTGCTTCAGTGAGAGAATGCCCGTCCATACATATTATTTGATCCCCTCCTAGCGTGCCTTTTCCATCCAGTCCGCCCTTATGCCGTGATTCAGGAACACAAATCGGCCTAAGGTCAGGAATAAAGTCAATACAAAACTCAATGACCTCCTCATTTTCATGGCCCTTCGCGATGCTTCCTTCTGGCCTAGCACGGTTATGAACATATTTCTTCAAGACTCCCATGAACCTCTCAAAGGGGAACATATTGTGTAGAAATATAGGACCCAAAACGTTAATCTCTTCACAAAGGTGAACTAGGACGTGCGTCATGATGTTGAAGAAGGATGGTGGGAACACCAACTCAAAACTGACAAGACATTGAAGAAGGATGGCATTGAGGAATGCACATAGCTTCACAATGGCTAATCGAACGTTTTCCGGTAGAAGCCCCCTCAATGCAACCGGAAGCAGTTGCGTCATAATCACTTGGCAGTCATGAGACTTTAGGTTCTGGAACTTTTTCTCTGCCATATTTATTATTCCCTTTATATTCGACGAGAAGCCAGACGGTACCTTCATGCTGAGCAGGTATTCAAAGAAGATTTCCTTCTCTTCTCTGGTAAGAGCGTAGCTGGCCTGACCCTGATGTATGCCGTTTTTTCCGTGCATACGTTGCTGGTCCTCCCGTGCCTCTGGTGTATCTTTTGTCTTCCCATACACGCCCAAGAAGCCAAGCAGGGTCACGCAAAGATTCTTCGTCACGTGCATTACCGCGGTAGAGGATGCAGTCATTAGGGCATGCATGTATCTTCTGCACCTCTAAACCTAGAGGGCAGGCAGCCTTCTTTGCTTCATATGTACTCTCAGGCAATTCATTGTCCTTTGGAAGCATATTCTTTATCATTACCAGCAACTTTCCAAATCCCTTGTCAGATACACCATTCTCTGCCTTCCATTGCAGCAATTCCAGTGTGGTGCCCAATTTTTTTTGTCAGCTTTGCAATTCGGGTACAACAATTTCTTGTGATCCTCTAACATGCGCTGCAACTCCTTCCTCTCCAAATCACTTGCGCAGTTTCTCTTTGCATCGGCAATGGCCCGACCTAGATCATCAGCGGTCTCATTTGATGCCTCTTCTTCAGCTTGTTCCCGCATTGCCGGCTCAGCTTCTTCCTCCATTGTTGTATCATCGTATTTAGGGAACCCATGGCCAGGATAGATGTTGTCGTCCTCTTCTTCTTCATTGTCTTCCATCATAACCCCTCTTTCTCCGTGCTTGGTCCAAACATTATAGTGGGGCATGAAACCAGACTCAAATAGGTGGACGTGAATGGTTCTTGACGTAGAGTAATTGTGACCATTCTTACAGCCAGCACATGGACAAGGAATAAAACCATCCGCCCGCTTGTTTGCCTCAGCGGCAAGCAGAAAAGTATGCATGCCATTAATGAACCCAGGAGAGCATCGGTCATCATACATCCATTGTCGGCTCATATCTTCATTATACACAACACCGAATAGACCAAATTAATACAAGTTCATACATAAAGTTCATATACAACACTTAATTAAATGCAACATACAAATAACTCTCTAGCTAAAGAATTTAAATGCAACAACAAATGTGATCAAGATCGCAACTAAGGTAACAATTGATGCATTAGCATAATGATACCAAGCCACACTATCAATGGCATATTTTCTAATCTTTCTAATCTTCAACCTCATTTTCTCCATCTTGATCTTGTGATCATCGACGACATCGGTAACATGCAACTCCAATTCCATCTTCTCCCCCTCAATTCTTTTCAATTTTTCTTTCAAATACTCGTTTTATCTTTCAACTAAATTTAACCTCTCAACAATAGGGTCGGTTGGAATTTCCGGTTCACATACCTCCTAGATAAAAATATCTATGTCCACTTGATGGGCATAATTTGTCATAAACACGAAATGCAACAACTAGTTTTAAAAGAGAATATACCACATCCGAATCATAACAAGGACGAGGGCCGACGGGGACAGATATCAAAACCATGGCACTATGTATAACAAACAACATAAGGGTAAGACAATTATACGAGTAACTATATATCCAAATCACACAAACATCAATTTGGTAATGTAAAACATTGATGAACAAGAGCTTCACCACAAGGTGGTGCCAGCGACGGGACGGTGCGAGCGATCGACGGTGGTTACTATGGAGATTTAGAAGGCACTAAGTAAACCACACCTACATATGCAAACTAAGTGTTATTTCTGACCTCAAATTGCATATAAATCAAATACTAGCAAATATAATTCCTCCCAAATTAATCACTATACAAAGCATTGCAAGGGCTAATCTAGCAATGAGAGTTGAAAGGACAAAGTTGCTAACCTTTGTGATCATTTGAATGGATGGGGGCCTTCAAATCTTGACAAATTTTGGGCAAAATTTGTGAGGAGCTCGAGGAAGAGAGGGGAAGAACAGAGGAAGTGAAGGGAAAGGGGAAGAATAGAGTGGCTCGGGTGGACGAAGGGTTTATGTACGGTGACCTTTAGTACCGGTTCGTGGCACGAACCGGTACTAAAAGTGCTGGAGGGGCCCCAGTCTGACAAAATCCTGCCACCACTCTCTTTAGTACCGGTTCGTGGCACGAACCGGTGCTAAAGGTTCACCACGAACCGGTACTAATGAGAGCGGCCAGCTAGCCATTGGAACCGGCACTAATGGACACATTAGTGCCGGCTCAAAATCAAACCGGCACTAATGTGTCTTAGATTTGCCCCTTTTTCTACTAGTGCAACACTTTCCAAGGAATTTATTATGATAATATCTTTCATTTCGGGACTGGGCATCCCTATTACCCGCCACACTCTCGTGCAATGACAAGTGAATAAACGCTCATCTTGAGAATAACATATACCTAGCATGGAAAATATTGGCCACCCCTGCCGCTTCATGAGCGATAAGGGCACGCAAAAAGGAAATTCATTTTGAAAATTAGAGTTGGCACATACAAATTTACTTGGAACGACATGGAAATACCGCATATAGGTAGGTATGGTGGACTCATTTGATACAACTTTGGGTTTAAGGAGTTGTATGCACAAGCAGTATTCCCGCTTAGTACAAATGAGGGCTAGAAAATAGATTGAGAAGCGACCAACCAAAAACCAAAACGGTCAGTAACGAGCATTGAACATAACTAACACTAAATAATAAACCACAATTAGGATGTAATTTCGTTGCATAATTATTGAATTTCGTGCTTGCATAGGAAATCACAAACCTTAACACTAATATTCTTACTAGAGCATAATTACTCACCAACATGACTCACATATCACTATCTCCTTATCGGAAAACTATTGCACGGAATCAAGTTTTAATATCCAATGATCTTCATGAAAGTTTTTATTATATCCCTCTTGAATATCTATCACTTTGGCACCAAATTAATATGTCATGCAAATTACCATTACTATTCTTAATTCTCAAAAAGATGTAAGTGAAGCACGAGAGCATAAATATTTTTTTCAAAATTTTCAACTTTCAACATGATGTAAGTGACTCTTGAGAGCATATTTCATTAAAATTTACTGACACGTCTCCATCGTATCTACTTTTCCTAATGCTTTTGCTCTGGTTTTGGACTCTAATTTGCATGATTTGAATGAAACTAACCCGGACTGGCGCTATTTTCAGCAGAACTACCATGGTGTTGTTTTTGTGTAGAAATAAAAGTTCTCGGATTTGGACGAAACTTTCTGGAGAATTATTTTGCAATAAATAAAAAATACTGGAACCAAGACACACTGGAGGGGGGCCCAACTTCCCACAAGGCACCAGGGCACACCACCCCCCTCTAGTGTGCCCTGGTGGGTAGTGGGCCCACGAGGCTCCGCTAACTCTAATTCCTTTGCTATAAATCCTATTTTTCCAGAAAAAATAGGAGAAGAAGTTTCATCATGTTTTACGATATGGAGCCGCCGCCACCACCTGATCTTCATTGGGAGTCCAGATCTGGATCCCGTTCGGGGCTCCGGAGAGGGGTATCTTCGGTCTTCGTTGTCATCAACCATCCTTCATCACCAATTTCATGATGCTCCCCACCTGCAGTGAGTAATTCCTTCGTAGGATCACTGGTCGGTGAGGAGTTGGATGAGATTCATCACGTAATCGAGTTAGTTTTGTTAGGGCTTGATCCATAGTATCCATTATGTTCTAAGATTGATGTTGCTATGACTTTGCTATGCTTAATGCTTGTCACAAGGGCCCGAGTGCCATGATTTCAGATCTGAACCGTTTATGTTTTCACCGTAGTTTGAGGAGTTCATGTACTCACTATATGTTAATGCTTTGTTCTGGTTCTCTATTAAAAGAAGGACTTAATATCTCTTAGTTTCCTTATGGACCCCACTGCCACGGGAGGGTAGGACAAAATATGTCATGCAAGTTCTTTTCCATAAGCATGTTTGACTATTTACGGAATACATGCCTACATTATATTTATGAACTGGAGCTAGTTTTGTGTCGCCCTAGGTTATGACTAATATATGATGAATATCATCCAATGTAATCACATATCCAATGCCTACGAGTTTTCCACATATTGTTCTTGCTAAGTTACTATTGCTATTTCTACTATTACAACTGCTACAAAATTCTTTCTATGACTGTTACCATTACTACTATTGTTACCACTACTATCAAAACTATCATACTACTGTGCTACTATTCACTTTGCTGTAGATATTTAATCTCCAGGTGTGGTTGAATTTACAACTCAACTTCTAATACTTACGAATATTATTTGGCTCCCCTTGTGTCGAATCTATAAGTTTGGGTTGAATACTCTACCCTCGAAAACTGTTGCGACCCGCTATACTTGTGGGTCATCAAGACCTTTTTCTGGCACCGTTGCCGGGGAGAATAGCTATATTTGTTGAGTCACTTGGGATTTTTATCTATTTATCACTATGAAGAATCTTAAAGATACCAGAACCAAGATCATTCCCTCTAAGACAGCGGGGGTAAGGAACTACCATCTAGCTCTGCACTTGATTCACCTTCTATGTTTGAATAGACTTGCAACACCCCACCTGCTATTAATCCTGATATGTCGCAAGTTATTGATGATGCTACTTCTGCTGTGAATGATGTGTATGATGATGCTAGTACCTTGCTTGATGATAATGTGGTGAGTTTATTGATGAATAACTTGCTAGAGCTAAAGATATTGAGAATGCTGAAACTGGTGAAATTACTGAAACTCATGAAGTCTTTGAAACTGAGAATTATGAAACACCTTTTAGACCTAGCTCTTCTAGATTTGAATTGCCTAAGATACCTGAGGGTTATGTTATGGATGGAGAGGTAGCTAGAGACATTCTTGCTTGTAAGGATAGAGACGATCTTAAGAAATTAATATGCAAGTTGAAAGAAAAATCCTTGAATGCTACTTCCTCCATTCCTAAATATAAGTCTTTGTAGAGATTTCATTGTAGACCACATACAGATGTATATAGATGCATTTTAAGTGTAGATTCACTCATTTTGCTCCGTACGTAGTCCATAGTGAAATCTCTACAAAGACTTATATTTAGGAACGGAGGGAGTCGAATGAAATGTGATCCTAAGTTTGCTACTTCACCTATCTTTGTTATTGATAAGGATTATGAATTCTCTGTCGACCTAGAGTTAATTACTTTAGTTGAATCTGATCCTTTCCATGGCTATGAAACTAAAATTGTTGTGCCACATCTTACTAAAGTAAATGATATAGCCACCCTTTTTGCTCAAGATGAGAAAATTCGCTATTACTATATCCTTAAGTTATTTTTGTTCTCGTTAAATGGTGATGCTAAGATATGGTACAATACTCTTGCTCCTGGTTGTGTGCGTAGTGCCAGGATATGATTTAGTACTTCTCTGAAAAATATTTTCCTACTCATAAGAAACAAGTTGCCTTATAGGAAATATTAACTTTGTGCAAATTGAAGAAGAGAGTCTCCCACAAGCTTGGGGGAGGCTTCTCCAATTACTTAATGCTTTGCCTAATCACCTCTTAAGAAAATGAAATACCTTATATCTTTTATAATGGACTAGCTGATGCTTCTAGGGACTTCCTAGATAGTTGTGCTGGTTGTGTTTTCAGGGAACGAACTGTTGAACAAGTTGAGGAATTATTGAATAACATATTGAAGAATTATGATGACTGGACTCTTCCCGAACCACCGCCTAAATCCACTCCGAAGAAGAGGGGTATCTTATTTTTCAGTCCCGAAGATATGCAAGAGGCAAAGTGTATGAAGGAAAAGGGTATTAAAGTTGAGGATGTTAAGAATTTACCACCTATTAAATAAAGACATGGTCTTGACACACCACCACCACAGGTGGTAGAGGTAAATTCTTTATTGAAGTTTGATGAAAGTGACACCCCTTACAATAAACATCCTAGTCAATGCTTGTATGAATTTGACAACTACATTAGAAAACAAGATCACTTCAATGCAAATGTTATGAAACAATTAAAATAAAATTCTGATATGATTGCTCGCTTGAGTGACTTGTTGTTTAGAATTACAAATGATGTTAGAGGTGTAGGAAAACATGCTTCTATGGTTCAAACCCAATTAGAACAAGTTGCTAAATCTCAAAGTGAGCTGCTTAATGAAATGAACAATGGCATGAATGATTATGTTGTTAGAGTAGCAACTAGAGGAGGCAAAATGACTCAGGAGCCACTTTATGCTGAAGGTCACCCTATAATAAATCAACAAGACTCCCAAAGAATTAATACTAATGCACCTAGTCCTTCTAAAAGAAAAAAAGAAAAAGAAAAATGATAGGACTTCACATACTTCTAGTGAACCTGATGTAGAACAACCTTCTGAGGATAATAATGATGTCTCTATTTTGATGTTGAAACTCAATCGGGTAATGAACATTCATCTAATGAGAGAATGAGAATGATAATGATGATGGTCATGAATACGCTCAATCAGACAATGATAAATAACCAGATAATGATGTTGAAATTGAACCTACTGTTGATCTTGATAACCCACAACCTAAAAATAAACGTTGTGATAAAAGAGACTTTGTTGCTAGAAAAATGTTAAAGAAAGAGAACCATGGGTTCAGAAACCCATGCCCTTTTTACCTAAACCATCTAAGGAAAAAGATGATGAATAATTTGAACGCTTTGCTGAAATGCTTAGGCCAATCTTTTTGTGTACTCGTTTGACTGATATTTTAAAGATGGCCCCTTATGCTAAATATATGGAAGACATTATCACTAATAAAAGAAAAATACCTGAAGCTGAAAATTCCACCATGCTTGCTAATTATTCTTTTAAGGATGGATGGAGTACCTAATAAACTAGGGGATCCAGGAATACCAACTATACCATGCTCCATCAAAAGAAACTATGTCAAAACTGCTTTATATGAATTGGGAGCTGGTGTTACTGTTATGCCTTTCTCTTTATATAAAAGACTTGATTTGATTAAACTCACACCTACTAAGATATCATGACAAATGGCTGACAAATCGACTGCCATGCATATCGGTATTTCTGAGGATGTGCCCATTGCTGTTGCCAATGTTATTATCTTAACATACTTTGTTATACTTGAAATGCCCGAGGACAACAACATGTCGATTATCCTTGCTAGACCCTTTTTGACTACTCGGGGGGCTGTTATTGATTGCAATAAAAGCAAAGTAACTTTTCATATCAATGGTAATGACCATAAGGTGCAATTTCCGAAGAAACAATTCCAAGTGAATGGTATTAATGTTATTGAAAAGTCTCCGACAATTACTATTGGAAGTTTTCAACTCCCTTTACCTACTGCCAAGAAGAAATATGAAATACTTATTGTTGATGATATGCAAATTTCCGTTGAGGTAACTTGGTGTTTTATGAAAGTTCTTCAGGATCATGTTAATCGAAGTTGATTGTTAATAAGACTTGATCAACCTTATTAATGGATTATTTTCGAGAGACATGTGGTCGATGAATTTAGTAAGCACAACCTTCTATCCCTACTTTTAGTTTTCAGTTATTCTTAGTTAAATAAAACAAAATGCCAAGTTTATCTTATTTTCTGAATTTTTCATGCAATAAAAAAGTGGTCACAAATAAAAGTGCTCAGAATGACCTGAAATTTTAACATGAATGTTTCACAAATATTTAAGAATTTCTCATACAAACAACATCACGAGGGGGTTCCCCTGGTGCCCACAAGGCACTAGGGCGCCCCAGCTACCCCAGGCATGCCCGATGGGTAGTGGGCCCCACGTGGCCCTGCATACTTATCTCTTTAGCCCATGTCATCACCTACCTCCAAAAAAAATCACTCTTGCTCTCTCTCGTGTTCTTGCTCTCGAACCCACGGATTTTGATCTCTTTGCTCGAAGCTCCGTTTCCGAAACTATTTTGGGGGATTGCTACGTGGTATGTGACTCCTCCATTGCTCCAATTAGTTTTGGTTCTAGTGGTTTAATTTTTGAGTATTTAGCTACTCTTGGTGCTGCTGTAGATAAGCTTGCATGCTGAATTCTTTGAGTTCCAAGTAGTTTGAATGCTTGATTTGGCCTCTAGGTATCCATATGTGTAGTTGCTATCAATCTTGTGAAGTTTCGCTAACAAATTTTTTTGGCCAAAATTGTTTAGAACTTTATTCATAGTAAATAATGAGTATCTTCCAGAAGTTTCCTCCAAAAATAATGCCAAGGGAGTCATCGAGGAATCATCAGACGGTGACCTTAATACTCCTAGAATGGTGGAGCTGCGGCCGTGTGAATGGCCACATAATGCCTTCATGGATGAGGCCGAGTTCCATCAAGAGTTTGCCCAATTCATTGCAAATGCTGGGCCGACTAACTTCCTCGCAGATGAGTGTGACCAACACCACCTCCTCATGAACTCCTTTGTGCAAAAAAAATATTTTTTGAAAAGGCATGAACCTCCTTCGGTGCGGTTTAATTTATATTCTGAAATCCGTCAGATACCGCGCCCTGAATTTTGTGAAATATGTTTGATTCCCTCTGACGGGCATTTGAGAGAGCCTAGACCGTCTGAATTTGAGGACTTCCTCCTCACTTTGACAGTGGGTGAGGAAAGAGGCGTGTAAAAAGCCATCGCCACTAGTTTGTGGTTTCCTTCCGTGCATTACTTTGCTTTATTCAACGTGAAGTGTTTGACTGCTAGGGATAAAGGCGGTATACTCAGTGGTCCTGACCTCACCATTTTACGTCGTGCACTACACAATGATCACACCTTTAGCCTAGGGACTATTGTTGCATGTCGTTTGCACCTTAACAGAACTAAGGGAAAATTCATGGTGGTATTTATGCTACTCGCTTAGCGAGTCACTTTAATGTTAAGATACGCCACCATGACTTTCATTTGCCCCGAGTTTATCTAGATCACCAGGCGATGGTGGATCACCAGTTTCATGATGTTTTTGATTCGTTTAACAACATTCATTACAACTTGGTTTTCCGTGAGAAGACCCGTGATATTATCCCGTTGCCTACACCTATTTTGTTTGATTCTATTGCCAGGAACGGATATAGGGTCATGCCAGCGGACATTATTGCCTACCGAAACACACATGCAGTGGCAGAGCGGGAGCCCTAGGAGTGGGACGCTCAGGTGTCACCACCATAGCACTTTCACATGGGACCGGATGGCTACTACGGATGGTGATTACTAAGCTAGGCCTAAGCTTGGGGGACTACGTATTTCCACCGACATTATATTCATGTTCACGCACTTCATTCCAGTTGTCGGTGTCCACACTTTTTCATTGTATTATTGATGCTAGATTTATTTTCTAGCTTTCTTCTTGTGTGTTTGAAAAACTTTAAAAATATTTCTTGCTTCTTTTCGGTTTTCATTCTAGTTAAATTTAGTTGTAGTATTAAAAGAAAACCCAAAATGATTTCTCATTTCTTCTTTTGTTTGTTGGGAGCTCTCCTGTGTAAATAGTTTTTCTCATTTTCCTTTTTCTTTAATTTGCTTTCTTCAAGAAAAAACTAAAAAGTACAAAAATATTTTAGTGTGTTTCTTTGAAATTCTTTTATTTTGTCGAGTCGTACTAAGGAGAAGACCACGATGAAAATGTTGAGTGGCTCTCATATGCATTATTGTTGATTTAACAAAGAACCCATATTATTTTGTCTTCTCCTCTGAATAAAATGTTGTAGATTCCAGCTTAGTCCACTACACTCTTGCACTATTATTATTTTCATATCATCCGGGCGTGCAAGTGAAAGGTAATGATGATACTAGATGAAGTGACTGTGGCAGGGAAAAGCGAGTATGAACCCAACTTGTTTTTTTTGTAGATATGTTTAACTCAGTATCCATGATTCGACATGTTATGATTGAACATGTTTGCAATGGTAATTAGAGATTATAGTTGCTCATGCCATGCTTAAGTAGCTAGGAGTGGATAATGATTTATTTTTGGTGTCAACATGCATTAAAATGATTGTGATGTAGTATGATGATATTGTATCCTCCTCTGAATGTTTCAAGTGGCTTGACTTGGCACATGTTCACGCATGTAGTTGAATCAAAACCAACATAGCCTTCATGATATTTATGTTCATGGTGTTTATATCCTACTCATGCTAGTATTCAATGTTCATTTTTCATAATGCATCTTTATGACCATTTTCGCTCTCTAGCTGGTCGCTTCTCAACCTATTTGCTAGCCTTTGATATGTCTCCAATGTATCTATAATTTTTGATTGTTCCATGCTATTATGTTACCCATTTTGGATGTTTATGGGCTTTACTATACACTTTTATATCATATTTGGGACTAACCTATTCACCAAAGGCCCAGCCCAAATTGTTGTTTTTTTTTGCCTATTTCAGTGTTTCGCAGAAAAGGAATATCAAACGGAGTCCAAACGGAATGAAACCTTCGGGGGAGTTATTTCTGGAACGGAAGCAATCCAGGAGACTTGGAGTAGACGTCAGGGAAGCTTCGAGGTGGCCACGAGGGTCAGGGGCGCGCCCTACCCCCCTGGGCGTGCCCCCACCCTCGTGGGCCCCTCGTGGCTCCCCTGACTGACTTCTTTCACCTATATATATATCCATATACCCCAAAAACTTCAAGGAGCACAATAGATCGGAAGTTCTGCCGCCAAAAGCCTCTATAGCCACCAAAAACCAATCGGGACCCTGTTCCGGCACCCTACCAGAGGAGGGATCCCTCACCGGTGAATACTATAAGAAGTTTGATACTTGATATTTGTTTTGAGATATGAGGATGGTGATATTAGAGTCATGCTAGTTGAGTAATTGTGAATTTGAGGAATACTTGTGTTGAAGTTTGTGATTCCCGTAGCATGCACGTATGGTGAACCATTATGTGATGAAGTTGGAGCATGATTTATTTATTGATTGTCTTCCTTATGAGTGGCGGTCGGGGACAAGCGATGGTCTTTTCCTACCAATCTATCCCCCTAGGAGCATGCGCGTAGTACTTCATTTCAATAACTTGTAGATTTTTGCAATAAGTATATGAGTTCTTTATGAGTAATGTCGAGTCTATGGATTATACGCACTCTCACCCTTCCACCATTGCTAGCCTCTCTTGTGCCGCGCAACTTTCGCCGGTACCATACAGCCACCATACCCACCTATTATGGCATTTCCATAGCCATTCCGAGATATATTGCCATACAACTTTCCACTGTTCCGTTTATTATGACACGCTCCATCATTGTCATATTTCTTTTGCATGATCATGTAGTTGACATCGTATTTGTGGAAAATACACCTTGATAATTCTTTCATACATGTCACTCTTGATTCATTGCATATCCCGGTACACCGCCGGAGGCATCCACATAAAGTCATATTTTGTTCTAAGTATTGAGTTGTAAGTAAATAAAAGTGTGATGATCTTCATTATTAGAGCATTGTCCCAAGTGATGAAAGGATGATGGAGACTATGATTCCCCCATAAGTCGGGATGAGACTCCGGACTTTATGAAAAAAGGGGAGGCCAAAGAAGGCCACCAAAATTAAAAAAAATGAGAGAAAAAGAGAGAAGGGACAATGTTACTATCCTTTTCCACACTTGTGCTTCAAAGTAGCACCATGATCTTCATGATAGAGAGTCTCCTATGCAACCACTTTCATATACTAGTGGGAATTTTACATTATAGAACTTGGCTTGTATATTCCAATGATGGGCTTCCTCAAAATGCCCTAGGTCTTCTTGAGCAAGCAAGTTGGATGCACACCTACTTAGTTTCTTTTGTTGAGCTTTCATGCACTTATAACTCTAGTGCATCCGTTGCATGGCAATCCCTACTCACTCACATTGATATCTATTAATGGGAATCTCCATAGCCCGTTGATGCGCCTAGTTGATGTGAGACTATCTTCTCCTTTTTTGTCTTCTCTACAACCACCATTCTATTCCACATATAGTGCTATGTCCATGGCTCACGCTCATGTATTGCGTGAAAGTTGAAAAGGTTTGAGAACATCAAAAGTGTGTAACAATTGCTTGGCTTGTCATCGGGGTTGTGCATGAATTAAATATTTTGTGTGATGAAGATAGAGCATAGCTAGACTATATAATTTTGTAGGGATAGCTTTCTTTAGCCATGTTATTTTGAGAAGACATGATTGCTTTGTTAGTATGCTTGAAGTATTATTGTTTTCATGTCAATATGAACTTTTATCTTGAATCATTTGGATCTAAACATTCATGACACAATAAAGAAAATTACATTGAGAAATATGCTAGGTAGCATTCCACATCAAAAATTCTGTTTTTATCATTTACCTACTTGAGGACGAGCAGGAATTAAGCTTGGGGATGCTTGATACGTATCCAACGTATCTATAATTTTTGATTGTTCCATGCTATTATGTTACCCGTTTTGGATGTTTATGGGCTTTACTATACACTTTTATATCATTTTTAGGACAAACCTATTAACCGGAGGCCCATCCCAAATTGATGTTTTTTTGCCTATTTCAGTGTTTCGCAGAAAAGGAATATCAAACAGAGTCCAAACGGAATGAAACCTTCGGGAGAGTTATTTTTGGAACGGAAGCAATCCAGGAAACTTGGAGTAGACATTAGGGAAGCTTCGAGGTGGCCACGAGGGTCAGGGGCACGCCCTATCCCCCTAGGCGCGCCCCCACCCTCGTAGGCCCCTCATGGCTCCCTTGACCGACTTCTTTCACCTATATATATCCATATACCCCAAAAACTTCGAGGAGCACAATAGATCGGGAGTTCCGCCGCCGCAAGCCTCTGTAGCCACCAAAAACCAATCAGGACCCTATTCCGGCACCCTGCCGGAGGGGGGATCCCTCACCGGTGGCCATATTCATCATCCCGGAGCTCTCCATGATGAGGAGGGAGTAGTTCACCCTCGGGGCTGAGGGTATGTACCAGTAGCTATGTGTTTGATCTCTCTCTCTCTCTCTCGTGTTCTTGATTTGGCATGATCTTGATGTATCACGAGCTTTGCTATTATAGTTGGATCTTATGATGTTTCTCCCCCTCTACTCTCTTGTAAAGGATTGAGTTTTCCCTTTGAAGTTATCTTATCGGATTGAGTCTTTAAGGATTTGAGAACACTTGATGTATGTCTTGCATGTGCTTATCCGTGGTGACAATGGGATTTCACGTGATCTACTTGATGTATGTTTTCATGATCAACTTGCGGGTTCAGTGACCTTCTGAACTTAAGCATAGGGGTTGGCACACATTTTTGTCTTGACTCTCCGGTAGAAACTTTGGGGCATTCTTTAAGTACTTTGTGTTGGTTCAATAGATGAATCTGAGATTGTTAGATGCATATTGTATAATCATACACACGGATACTTGAGGTGACATTGGAGTATCTAGGTGACATTAGGGTTTTGGTTGATTTGTGCCTTAAGGTGTTATTCTAGTACGAACTCTATGATAGATCGAACGGAAAGAATAGCTTTGTGTTATTTTACTACGGACTCTTGAATAGATCGATCAGAAAGGATAACTTTGAGGTGGTTTTGTACCCTACAATAATCTCTTAGTTTGTTCTCCGCTATTAGTGACTTTGGAGTGACTCTTTGTTGCATGTTGAGGGATAGTTATATGATCCAGTTATGTTATTATTGTTGAGAGAACTTGCATTAGTGAAAGTATGAACCCTAGGCCTTGTTTCCTAGCATTGCAATACCGTTTACGCTCACTTTTACTACTTGTTACCTTGCTGTTTTCATATTTTCAGATTACAAAAACCTATATCTACCATGCATATTGCACTTGTTTCACCATCTCTTCGCTGAACTAGTGCACCTATACAATTTACCATTGTATTGGGTGTGTTGAGGACACAGGAGACTCTTTGTTATTTGGTTGCAGGGTTGTTTGAGAGAGACCATCTTCATCCCACGCCTCCCACAGATTGATAAACCTTAGGTCATCCACTTGAGGGAAATTTGCTACCGTCCTACAAACCTCTGCACTTGGAGGCCCAACAACGTCTACAAGGATAAGGTTGCATAGTAGTCATCAAGCTCTTTTCTGGCGCCGTTGCCGGGGAGGTGAGTGCTTGAAGGTATATCTTTATATCTTGCAATCAAATCTTTTTGGTTCTCATTTTATCACTAGTTTAGTATATAAAAGAAAACTACAAAAAAATGGAATTGAGTTTGCCTCATACGCTTCATCTTTTTAATATCTTTCGTGAAAATGATGGAAAGGAAAATTGTGCTCAATTGCTAGAAGAAGAATGCATTAAAATGTTTGGTACTAGATCTTTGTATGCTGAGCGTGATTGCAATGTCGTTAGTATGAATTCCTTGAATATCCATGATGCTAATGATATGCAAAGCCACAAGCTTGGGGAAGCTATGTTTGATGAAGATGATATTTTTTGCCCCCCAAGTTTTGATGAGAAAATTTATTATGATGAAAGAATGCCTCCTATTTATGATGATAATTGTGATGATACGCATGCCATAAAGAATAAACTTGCTTATGTGGAGAGTAGTAAAATTTCTATGCAAGTAGATCATGAAAAGAATGCTTTATGTGATGGTTATGTTGTTGAACTCATTCATGATTGTCGGATTTCGGGATCCGACAACCCGTGAGAGGGTTGAACACAGGGGTGCGTGCGGAGATCTCGACCTGCCCAGCCTGCCTACTAGCGATCCTCCCTAGCCTAGCGCGTAGAGCTCATAGAGAGACAAAGACACAGAGATTTATACTGGTTCGGGCCACCATTGTGGTGTAATACCCTACTCAAGTGTGTTGTCATCGATTGCCTCAAGGGGCTATGGATGAACTAGTACAAAGGATGAACAAGCCTCAGGAGGTGAGGTGTTCTTGAGCTGCTATGGTGCTCGGGTGGAATCTATCTCTCCTCCTCGACTATGGTGGTGGCTAAGTCCTATATATAGTCGCCTTGGTCCTTGTCGGTGTCAAAACCGGCGGATCTCGGGTAGGGGGTCCCGAACTGTGCGTCTAAGCGGATGGTAACAGGAGACAAGGGACACGATGTTTTACCCAGGTTCGGGCCCTCTTGATGGAGGTAAAACCCTACGTCCTGCTTGATTGATATTGATATTGTAGATGTTTACAAGAGTGGATCTACCACGAGATCAAGGAGGCTAAACCCTAGAAGCTAGCCTATGGCATGATTGTAATGGTTGTTGTCCTACGGACTAGAGCCATCCGGTTTATATAGACACCGGAGAGGGCTAGGGTTACATAGAGTCGGTTACAATGGTAGGAGATCTACGTATCCGTATCACCAAGCTTGCCTTCCACGCCAAGGAAAGTCCCATCCGGACACGGGACGAAGTCTTCAATCTTGTATCTTCATAGTCTTGGAGTCCGGTCGATGATGATAGTCCGGCCGATGATAGTTCGGCCGATGATGGTAGTCCGGCTATCCGGACACCCCCTAATCCGGGACTCCCTCAGTAGCCCCCGAACCAGGCTTCAATGACGATAAGTCCAGCATGTGTGTAGTCTTCGGCGTTGCAAGGCGGGTTCTCCTTCAAGTTCTACGTACCTGCCGAATAGTGTCCGGCTTCCTCATCAATGTTGCGCGTCTTGGCTTCCACGCCCAATAATGGCCTTCTTCCACGCGTCGCGCGAATGTGAAAAGCCAGGGTGTCTTTTATGTTTTACCCCTAGTTGTGCGAATAATCTGCCTATAAGGGAGACAAGAATCCAGATCCAAATCACCATCTTCCTCCCGGAAATACTCATCGGAGCGCTTTCGACCAAGAATCCATTCCATCATGGACTGTCAACGCGGCTCCTCTTCTCGCGCTCCCAGCCCTTCGCCTGGAGATTGGAGGAGATGCTCTGTTCCGCACAACGAGCTGGTGAAGCTCCAAGCGGGGGGATATCTCCCTCCGGCCTTCATGGTTCCGGTTCGAGCCGGGCTGGCCACCTACAAAGGTGGGAAGCAAGCGGAGGTTACCCCAAATCCCAACAAAGGGGAGCGGGTATGCTTCGTCCCCAATCTGATAAGGGGGCTCGGATTTCCTGTACATCCATTCCTCCGTGGGCTCCTGGAGTTCTACGGACTCCAGCTTCATCACCTCACGCCCGCCTCAATCCTGCATATTGCGGGTTACGTAGCTCTTTGCGAGCTATTCCTGGGCGTCGAGCCCTATTTCGCGCTGTGGAAGCGGTTGTTCTGCCTTGTACCCCGTTCTCACGAGGGGTCCATATATCAAGTGGGCGGCGCCGAAATATGGCGCATTGCCGGGACCGGATATCCATCCGGAACCCCTAAGAAGGCGTCCGAAGACCGGCCTTCGGAATGGTTTTATATAGAAGACGCTCCGCTGCCGGACCCTGTTCGGATCGGCCTCCCGGAGTTCAGCAATGCTCCTCTGAAGAAATGCCTTAGTTGGCGTCCGCGGAGCCCCCAACTGGAGGAAGACAAGAGCGTCCATTATTTGATGGGCCGAATAAGGTTATTGGCCCATGCCGGGTTGACCATGATTGGAGTCATGGCGACATGCATTATGCGGGGGGTGCAGGCACTACAATACAGGGGCCACCCCATGTGGGATTTCAATGGGGAGGACGATGCCACCCGTCATGGCCGCAAAGGGCCGGATTCGGTCGAAGATCTGGTGATGATCCTGTCCGGCCTGTATAAGGGGGAGAAGGAGGATTTCCTTTGGACGAACCCGTTAAATGGGTTCTCCATGAATAATCCCCGGACTTGGGTAAGCGAACACTCTGCGTGCCCGACCCATGCTTTTTTGAAACTTAAGTTTCTTATATTATGTTCTTCTTTCGACGTAGGAGCTGCGCCGGATCGTGGAGGACATGCTAAGTCCAGCTCCGCAACCCGAGGATCTAGAGAGATCCCGGGATCCGGCCTCCAAAGAGGATCCGGACATAATGGTGGAGCTACGACGAGGTGTTCCACCAGCTCAGCATGGACAATGCTTTAGTCGCCATCACGGCCGACTATCCCGGACTATATCCGGCTTCCCAGGTGATTGCGACCGAAGTCCTGACACCGTCATTCCTTCCTTGCTTATTTCTGACCACCGTATACGATGGCGCTGTGGAGGAGGCGCCCCTAGGGCGAGAAGCTGAGCCCACGGTGGCTGGCCAACAAAGGCCAGTCCGGACCAGTAGGCGGAAGAGGAGCGCGGCGCGGACTGAAACGTCGCCGCAAAGGTGTAGCTGACAATTCATTATTTAGAGCAACGTTCCTAGGAAGCATTTGAGTGCTCATGACTTTTGTAGGGAAAAAGCATCCGCCGGACTGCGGGCGCGGAGGTTGCCAATCCAACCTCTACCAGCCAGGCTCCAGCACCTGGTCTGGAGGGGGAGGCGAGCGCAAGGCGCGAGCCGGACGTTCCTCCGACGGAGGATGCCGACAGATTGTCCGCCACCAAGTCTGAGGTGGAGAGTGCCCTGAATCACAGGCGCCGCCGGACAGTATTTCGTGACGCGTGCTTCTCCCCCGAGGCGTTGAATGCCTTTAACGCGGGGGACGCGCACCTTCGTGCTGCTCAAGATGGTTTTACCAGAGCCACGGAGCAGTATGTAAAAGACATACGGGTAAGAGAATTTAATAGTTGTATATGCCAGTAGCCCCCGAGACTTAAAGTAGTTATATTAACTGATTTAAGGATCATATGAAACGTAGGATCTTACCGAGAAGAATACCCAACTGTCTCAGGAGCTGCAAGCGTGCAAGGCCCAACTTGAGTCCGCACTCTCTGGCGTAGGAGGAAACACAGGGACCTCTCCTGGTAACGCATTATTTTAGAAAGATAAGTAGCGTTTGGCCTTTGCGCAAGTCTAAAAAAAATGACGTTGTAGGTGCTGCCGGACAAGATCCGGACAGGCAAGAACTTCTGCGCCAACTAAAGGCCGGCGAGAGGGTGCTGCATAAGGTGCAGCATGAAAGGAACAAGCTCCAGGATGCCCATGCCCAGCTTGGAGAAGAGCTGAAAGGCGTTCGGGCCGAGCTGTCGGGCTCCGTTAAGGAGAATCAGCGGCTTCGTCGCGGGATCTATAGTAAGTGCTTGAGCGAACTCCTTTGAAAATAAGAGTTCGGCGAGGAAGTCAATTTGACAGAATATGTCTGCAGGTATGCTCACAGGTCGCCCTGCGGAGGAGATGCCCGTATCAATGGGTGATCAACTTCCCGAATTGTTGCAACTGATCAAATGAGTTCGGCAGGCAATGAGCGGCGTCATCCAGGCTTTATGGCCAGCCTTATCCTTACCCGAGGGTCTTGGGGAGCTTGCGGAGAAGCTTCAGGGAGTGCGGCAGCGCTTCCATTTATGGAAGATTTCGGCCTGCCACCAAGGTGCCAGGGAGGCCTGGGCCATGGTAAAGACGCGGTACAAGAAGGCGGATCCCAACCACATGGCCGAAGTCGGACCTGTGGGGCCCGATGGGAAGGAGATCCCTGTGAGTTTACTATACGGCCAAGTAGAGCTGGCCGCTAAATTTTCCCAACAGGACTGTAAATTAGACAACCTGTTAGACGGGATTGAGGAAGAATACAATCAGTCGATTTGACAATGTATTATAAAATGACATATAAACTGCCTTCTAGCCGGATTGTAGATCGTTTGTCTTTGCCGACCTTTTCGCTTCGACCTCGGGACCCTAGAGTCCGGAGTGTGTCCGAATACCTTCTCGGTTATGAAACAACCGGGGTATGCATGGAGACCAGGCGTAAGGGTCATTAGTGCTTTATCAGACAAGTGCCCAACTAGTTATGTTATATTACATGGGTAGTAAGAAACATCTTCCAGGGAGAATAGTTCCGTTAAGGGTTCCTTTCCTCTGGTGGTGGCATGCCCTAAAGTGCATGTCCGGACTGCGAAAAAAGCAGAAAAACATCTGGGGGCAGATAAATACGTGGATAAAAAATCATCTTTTAAGTCACCGACCGAATATTCCCTTAAGAATGCTAGCTTTCGGCTTCACCCAGTATGAGGTACACATCCGGCTGACCCGACAGTAACAATCGCAGAGGTGCTCCCTTTACCTCCTAGCCGAACAATCGGGAATGTAGGGGTAAGCACAGGAGCCAGGCAACCCAGCTTGGCGAAAACTTAAGTCATATCGATGCATATATTGGTGAATAAAAGGTACATGTGGAGGCTTGACACATGTGCTGGGCATGAAGCCCTTATAATTAAGCTTCTGGTAAAGAAGCCCCCAGGTATAATGAGTGCGGATAGCACATCAATTGCGCGCGAACGTTGCGCAAGTAGGCCCTTTAGCGTTTTTATTGAATAGGGTTGAGAAGAAAAAGATAAACAAAAGGTAGCTGAAGTAAAAAAAATTTGGACGGGGGGAAAGGGACGAAGTCTTAGTCCGGCGCTAGGGATAGAATCTTTGGAGGCGGGCTGCGTTCCATGGGTTCGGCTCGAGTCGGTTATCCGATGCATTTCGTAGACGGTACACACCGCCGGTCAGGACTTGATCGATGATGAAGGGGCCTTCCCATTTGGGCTTGAGCTTGTCCTTTTTCTTGTCCGACAGGCGTAGAACTAGTTCGCCAACGTTGTAAGTCTTGGCCCATACTTCTCTGCTTTGGTATCTTCGAGCCTGTTGCTGATAAAATGCGGAACGAGCCTTGGCGATGTCACGTTCTTCCTCCAATGCGTCCAAGCTGTCCTGCCGATCCAACTCGGCTTCTCTTTCTTCGTACATGCGCACTCGAGGTGAGTCATGAATGATGTCGCAGGGCAAAACTGCTTCTGCGCCGTATACCATAAAAAATGGTGTGAATCCGGTAGTACGGTTAGGCGTTGTCCGCAGCCCCCAGAGTACGGAGTCGAGCTCCTCTACCCAGTGCGTGTCAGATTTCGTAAGGGACCGCACTAGTCTGGGTTTGATGCCGCTCATTATTAGACCATTTGCTCGTTCCACTTGACCGTTGGTTTGAGGGTGATAGACTGAAGCATAATCGAGCTTGATGCCCATATTTTTGCACCATGATTTAACCTCGTCGGCCGTGAAGTTCGTGCCGTTATCGGTGATGATGCTGTGGGGGACACCGTAACGGTGTACTACCCCGGATATGAAGTCTATCACTGGTCCGGACTCTGCCGTTTTAACTGGCTTGGCCTCTATCCATTTGGTGAATTTATCCACCATGACCAATAGGTATCTTTGCTTGTGGGTTCCCCCTTTAAGTGGTCCAACCATGTCAAGCCCCCAGACCGCAAGCGGCCAGGTAATGGGTATAGTTTTGAGGGCGGTGGGTGGCATATGGCTCTGATTAGCAAAGAGCTGACAACCGATGCATCTTTGGACTAAGTCCTGAGCATCTGCCTGGGCCATCGGCCAATAAAATCCTGTACGGAATGCCTTTCCTACAAGGGCCCGGGCTGCGGCGTGGTGTCCGCCTAGTCCGGCGTGAACTTCAGCCAGAAGGTCTCGCCCTTCCTCTTCGGAGATACACCTTTGAAGGACTCCGGTTGTGCTTTTCTTATAGAGTTCTCCCTCATAGACCTTGTAGGCTTTAGATCGCCGGACAATGCAGCGGGCCTCATTTTGGTCTTCGGGAAGCTCCTGCCTAAGCAAGTAGGCGAGGAATGGTTCTGTCCACGGGGCAATTACTGCCATTATGTCGTGGGCTGAAGGTGTTATGTCATCGGCTGAATCGCCGGTTGATGCGGCTTGTTCCGGTTTGTTATTTCCGGACTCCTCTTCCCATAGTACAGATGGCTTGAAGAGCCGTTCCAGGAAGGTGTTAGGAGGGACAGCATCGTGTTTTGCGCCGATGCGTGCCAGTACGTCGGCTGCTTGGTTACTATCCCGGGCTACGTGATGGAATTCAAGTCCTTCAAACCGGGCTGACATTTTTAGGACAGCGTTGCGATATGCTGCCATTTTCGGATCTTTGGCGTAAAAGTCTCCGTTTATTTGGGATATTCTGAGGTTTGAATCCCCGCGCACCTCTAGGCGTTGAATGCCCATGGAGATTGCCATCCGGAGACCATGTAAAAGGGCCTCGTATTCGGCTGCGTTGTTGGAGTCCGTGTACATTATCTGAAGTACGTATTGGACTATGTCCCTGGTCGGGGACGTCAATACGACGCCAGCCCCCAATCCGGCTAACATTTTAGAGCCGTCGAAGTGCATAATCCAATTGGAGTATGCGCCGTACTCTTTAGGGAGTTCGGCTTCGGTCCATTCAGCGACAAAGTCAGCCAAAACTTGTGACTTTATAGCTCACCGAGGTTTGTAAGTTATATCAAATGGTAAGAGCTCAATGGCCCATTTTGCAATCCTGCCCGTCGCGTCACGGTTGTTTATAATGTCGTTAAGTGGTACTTCAGAGGCCACTGTTATCGAACACTCTTGAAAGTAGTGTCAGAGCTTCCGGGATGCCATGAACACTGCGTATGCTATCTTCTGATAGTGCGGGTAACGGGACTTGCAGGGGGTTAACACAGTGGATACGTAGTATACTGGTTTTTGAAGAGGAAATTTATGCCCTTCTGTCTCTCGTTCGACGACGAGTACCGCGCTTACAACTTGATGCGTTGCTGTGATGTATAAAAACATTGGTTCGCCCAGGTTGGGCGCAGCCAGGACCAGATTTGTTGCCAATATGGCCTTTATTTCTTCGAGTCCGGCGGTGGCAGCATCCGTCCACTCAAAGTGTTCGGTGCGCCTAAGGAGGCGATAGAGGGGAAATGCCTTTTCTCCTAGACGAGAGATAAAGTGGCTTAGAGCCGCCACGCATCCAGTCAATTTTTGTATTTGCTTGAGGTCTTTTGGGATATCTAGCTATGACAGAGCTTGGATCTTGGCTGGGTTTGCTTCAATTCCTCTACCAGATACGATGAAGCCCAGCAGCTTTCCAGCTGGTACACCGAAAACGCATTTTTCCGGATTTAGCTTGATGTCATATGCTCTAAGGTTGTCTAATGTGAGCCTCAAGTCGTCTACTAGAGTTTCGACATGTTTAGTTTTGACGACTACGTCGTCTACGTATGCCTCTACTGTTTTGCCGATCTGGGTAGCCAGACATGTCTGAATCATGCGCTGATATGTTGCACCGGTGTTTTTAAGTCCGAAGGGCATCGTGTTGAAGCAGAATGGTCCATATGGAGTAATGAATGCCATTGCGGCTTGATCCGCTTCTGCCATCTTGATTTGATGATAGCCGGAGTATGCGTCCAGGAAGCACAATGAATCGTGCCCTGCAGTCGCATCGATGATTTGGTCGATGCGGGGGAGGGGGAAGGGATCCTTTGGGCAGGCTTTATTTAGGTCTTTGAAATCGACACATAGGCGCCAGGATTTGTCCTTCTTTGGTACCATTACCAGGTTTGCTAGCCAATCCGGATGTTTGATGTCTCTGATGAATCCGGCTTCCAATAGTTTGGCTAGCTCTTCTCCCATTGCCTGTCTTTTGGGTTCGGAAAATCGTCGAAGAGCCTGTCTGACTGGCTTGAATCCTTTTAGGATGTTTAGGCCGTGTTCTGCCAATCTGCATGGGATTCCGGGCATATCCGAGGGGTGCCAGGCAAAAATGTCCCAATTTTCCCGAAGGAATTCTCGCGGCGCGGCATCTACATCAGGGTTCAATTGTGCCCCGATGGAGGCCGTCTTTGTCGGGTCCGTTGGGTGGACCTGGAATTTTACTATTTCATCTGCTGGTTTAAAGGAGGTGGACTTGGATCTCTTATCGAGTATCACATCGTCCCTATTCACCGTAGAGCGCAGCGCGGTGAGTTCCTCTGCCGCTAGGGCTTCGGATAGTGCCTCTAAGGCTAATGTGGCTATCTTGTTTTCGGCGCGGAGTGCTATGTCCGGATCACTAACGAGAGTGATTATTCCGCCGGGCCCAGGCATTTTGAGCTTCATGTACCCGTAATGGGGTATGGCTTGAATAATTGTGAATGCCTCTCGTCCTAATATAGCGTGATATCCGTTGTTGAACGGGGCCACTTGGAACGTGACTTCTTCGGATCTGTAATTGTCCGGCGAGCCGAATACCACATCGAGTGTGATTTTTCCTGTGCAGCGCGCCTCCCGGCTAGGGATTATTCCTCTAAAGGTTGTGCTGCTTCGCTCAATGCGGCTCCAGTCTATTTCCATTTTTTGAAGGGTTTCCTCGTAGATGAGGTTTAATCCGCTGCCGCCATCCATGAGGACTTTTGTAAGTCGAAAGCCGTCCACTATTGGACTAAGTACCAGTGCGGCTGGAGCTCGGGCTGTTCAGAATTTAGGTTCGTCGTTGGCGTTGAAGGTGATGGCTGTGTCGCTTCATGGATTGGTTGTTGCTACTTGGTAGACTTCGGCGAGGCTGCGGATTGTTCGTTTCCGCATATTATTTGATGCGAAAGTCTCGAAGACTGTTGATACCGTACCGATGTTGTTGGAGTGGTTTTCCGGGGCTAGAAGCTCCTCTCCACTTTTGGCCACCTGCCGTAATATCCAACATGCTCGAAGGCTATGTGTTGGGACGCCGCCTTCTGTACTGTGAATTTTACAGGGTCCGCTAAGCCATCCCTCTAGTACGGTTCCATGCCCTTTATGGGGTTTTTGCTTTTTGGTTTTTGTATCTGGTGCCTGAGTGTAATGCACCCTTTTGTTGCGGACTAGGGTTGTATTCGGGGCCGGATTGTCCCAAAACTTATTTTCGGTTGTCCGGAAACTCTCCATCGCACAGTACTTTCGTACTATGGACGCCAGGTCGGCGAAGCGTGTAATTTCACGACGGCTGACGGCGTTCAAGATTCCCTCGTCCGTGCAATTATTGCAAAAAATTGAGATTGTGTTTTCCTCTCGGCAGTCCTTTATCCTGTCCATAACCAGGAGGAATCTGGCCCAGTAGTGATGTACTGTCTCAGCAGGCTCTTGCCGGATTAGAGATAGATCGCATATGTCTGGGAGGGTGGGTGGAATTAAGTCCGGAACCCTACCCATCTCAAGGCTCGAAGGCCGAGAAGTTTCCAAATTTGGAAGCTTGGATTGCTGGACGTTGTCCAACGAGTCTGGTCCGATGCCTGACTTTAAGTTCAGTGCTTGATCGAAGTCCGTCCCTCCGCGGGAATCCGTCATGGGGGGTTCGGGAGCCCGGACATGACTAGTTTTCAATACAGGAGAAGAGTCGCCGCATTGTTCCTCTACCACTGCAACGTGGTGGGTGACCTGGGGAGAGTTAATCTCTCTCAGATCGGTTTCATGCCCAATCTGATTGTAGTCTGTAGCGACTCCCAGGGCGGCGATGCGATCGAAGAGCTCGTTCACGGACGAGAGCTCTATTGGATCCAACCGCTCGGTGAATTCCGAGCTGACGTGAAGATTGCTTTTGACGACTTGAGAGGTCATTGTCGAAGCGGTGGCCGGACAGGCGGTCATAAGAAAACCACCTAGCCGGATAGTTTGGCCGGCGGCCAAGGCTCCTTTGGCGAAAATACCGTCCTTGAAGACGGGAGGAGGCATCCTTCCTATCGGTGATGGCACAGAGGAACTCTCAATGAAAGCACCAATGTCGGTGTCAAAACCGGCGGATCTCGGGTAGGGGGTCCCGAACTGTGTGTCTAGGCGGATGGTAACAAGAGACAAGGGACACGATGTTTTACCCAGGTTCGGGCCCTCTTGATGGAGGTAAAACCCTACGTCCTGCTTGATTGATATTGATATTGTAGATGTTTACAAGAGTGGATCTACCACGAGATCAAGGAGGCTAAACCCTAGAAGCTAGCCTATGGTATGATTGTAATGGTTGTTGTCCTACGGACTAGAGCCATCCGGTTTATATAGACACCGGAGAGGTCTAGGGTTACATAGAGTCGGTTACAATGGTAGGAGATCTACGTATCCGTATTGCCAAGCTTGCCTTCCACGCCAAGGAAAGTCCCATCCGGACATGGGACGAAGTCTTCAATCTTGTATCTTCATAGTCTTGGAGTCCGGTCGATGATGATAGTCCGGCCGATGATAGTTCGGCCGATGATGGTAGTCCGGCTATCCGGACACCCCCTAATCCGGGACTCCCTCAGTCCTCTTCCCAAATATGAGCGGGAAGGGATTACACAACGGCAGGATTTGAAAGGGGACAAGTAGTACAGTCTATCCTGACAAAAGTAGTCTTTGCCTGTGAAAAGCCTCTGGTCGTGACGCTGTGATGGGCTCGGTGATGACCTCCATCCTGCCATCCTGGTTATCTTAGTCTTGTTGCACCAGAATGGAAACCTTTGGCTGATCCCTCGGGACTCCGTGCATGTGGCTTGCCTCCCTTGCACCGAAGAAGAAACCTGCGCTCTGCGCCCACCTGGCGCCAGCCTGGTCTTGGTCGTCGTGGCTCACGTCAGCTGAGCCTCATGAGGTAGTTGCTTAGATCTCTCCGCCCCTCAGGAGCCCTCCTGAGGAGGCTGACACCTTCGGGGGTCTTGGCGTCGTCCGCCTCGCGAGGCTTGGCCCCTCGCGTGGGTCTTGCTGGGTTATTGTTGAAGCTGGGCCATACCAGGCCGTCGATGGAGCCACGTGGTGGGCTGCAGGCAGGCAGGACTGGATACCCCCATGTCCAGGACACCAACAGTAGCCCCCGGGCCCAAGGCGTGCTCGGACTTGGCTTCCAAGCGAAGCCAAAGGGCAAGTACAGAGCACCGCGGGACCTAACCTCCTGCGGCCTTGATGATGCATGGCGATTGATTGGACGTGGGTAACTCCGCTTCCTCATGCTGCTTCGGCAACCGCTCCTATCTGACAAAAGGGGTGTTGCCTGCCGCCAGGCTTTCACTACTCCTTCTTCGTCTTTCTCCAGACTCCCTTCTCCCCAAAGCGGAAGAGCTTGCCAGATCTACTGATTCTCCACCAAATCCTCTGCCTGATGGCCGCCGAAAAGGCCACGGCTTCCTCCTCGGCCTCCAACACTACCTGGTACGAGCTAGGGCAGATGGCGCCCTGCGTGACCGGGGAGAAGCTCCAGACAACGCTCCAACTGACAGTGAGCGACGAGAATGAGTGGGGAAAAACCTCGCTCCTGGTCGCCACCGCTGTCCCGGAGCCCGTAGGCAGCAACTTCTCCCCCTTCTTCATGCACATCATCTACTCCGGGCTGGTACCTCCGTTCCCCCGTTTCTTCTTTGCCATCCTTCACCATTGCGGACTCCAAGCGCTTCACATCCATACCAACTCCATCCTCCTTCTGTCCCTCTTCACCTTCTATTGTGAGGCGTTCATGGGTGTGCTACCCTCTGTTACCCTCTTCCGCCATTTCTTCTATCTTTGCAAGACCGGCGATAATCCGGTCGGGTGCATTGGTTTCGTCGCGGCGCGGGGTGGTAACGCAATCTCCGGCACCGGGAATAAGGTGGGTGATGCCGTGAAGAGGTGGGTGTTGATGGATGCTAAGAGCTCCCAGAGCTCGCTGAAGCTACCGACCGCATTCCCCGTCTCCGACAAGTGGTGGAAATCCGAGAAGATCACCGACCCTGCCCTGACATCGTTTGTGAGGACGATGGACAAGGAGCTGAAGGACGCGAAGCTGACAGGGCCTATGCTCATCAGGAAGTTCCCGAAGCAGCACATTGCGCCGATTCAAGACCGCCCCCGCCCCTTGTGGAAGCTTGGTGGCGACAACGACAAGATCTGCCTGCGCCGAGATCCCCTTCCCGAGGAGGAGCTGAACAAGGTGCTGCTCTACCTGACGGGAAGGGATCTGAGCGATCCTCTGGAGGGCTGGCTCCCGCTGTATGACCGTGACGACGCCGAGGAGGTTGTCGCGGCCATGCCTGTCTTCGACGAGCTAGGGTTTGTGCGGATGGGGCCTTCCTTGCCGCCTACTACCTTGGTGCTCCTCTCCTCTGACGGCCAATCCTCCGAGGCCACCGAGGATGAGGTCGGGGACGAATCCTCTGCCCGGGAGCAAAAGGAGCTTCTGTGTGACCTGCCAGACGACAATGATGATGGCGAGCCCCCGGTGGTGGAGGTGTTGCGCCCTCTAGGAGTCGCCACGAGGTCTGCGGTGGCCTTATTGAAGAAGCACACGCGAGCGGTTGTGAAGAAGAGCAGGTCCATGGTGATTTCTCCGGGTAGCAAACCACCTTCGCTGACGCCGTCCCAGGCGGCGCCGACCTCAAGCTCTCCTGCTCCCAAGGGCTCAGCGCCAGCTACTCCACCTTAGTGCCTGCTGCTGAGCATGAAGAGGCGCTATGCCTTTGTCGACCAGTAAGTTTCTTCCTTATCCTTGCTTGTCAGTTCTTGAGGTGGTGCTGAACGCATCCTACTATAGTTTGGCAGCAGCCGTCAAAGAAACAGAAGGAGGGTACGGAGATCGCCGCGGTCGCATGCGACAGAGCGGCCTCCGCGACCCTGGTGAAGAAGAGTGCTGCTGCCTCCGCCACCCCGGAGGTGATGCCGTCTCCGGAGGACTTGGATGCCCGTCCTCAGGAGGCGCTGGTGCCCTCGGCAGGCCTGACTCCTCTAGCACCTAGCCTTGTCATGGCTGCTGGGGGCAATAAGCCTCCGGAGCCCTCGGTCCTTCATGAGGCTGAGGTTTCTTCTGCCTTGGCGCCGAGGGCGTCTCCTCCCTTGCCCAGCGCGTGGCCGAGCCATGGTGCTTCTGCTCCCTCTGGGACCCTGGAAGAGGCAAGGGCGGCGCTGGACCTCCTCCAGGGTGAGCTTCAGGGCCCGGATTGTCGTTCGGCACGAGGACGTGTGGGGTTGATCTCTAGTTGGCTCAGGGACAACACGTCTATTCGCGCGGCCTGGGACTCTGCGGAGGAGGCCTAGAAGGCGCTTGGGGTGGCCGCCATGGCGGGTGACTTGGCGCAGAAGGAGGCCATGGAAATTGAGAACCGGTGCCGTGTGGCGGAGGCTGATCTGAAGACTCTCCAGGACCAGCAGGCCAGCCAACTCCAGGAGCGCGAGGAGAAGCTGAAGGCCCAGGAGGCTGCCGTTGCCAGTCAGGACGCCGACGTGAAGGAGACGGCCTTGGAGCAGGCTGGGGAGCGCGATCGCCTAGTGAAGCTGATGGAGGAGGCGGAGGCAGCCCAAGCGGCCCTGTCCGAGGCCAAGAAGGTGGCCACCATGGAGCGTGACACCATCTCCTCCCTCGAGGCATGTGCTTCCACAAGGCCCAGAAGGCGCTCTTTGGAGATGGTCCCTCGGGAAAGGCGGTGGTGACGACCCCGAGGGAGAGCCCAGCTGCTCTGCTTCCTGAAGTCGTGCGGTGCTCAAAGATGTTGTCGATGGGTTTACATCCCTGGTGGTAGGCGAGGCACGCTCACTTTCTTCCTCGGCTCGGACGTGCGTCTTCAGCCATCTTTATCTCCAGGATGCCAGCTTCAACCTCTCCTCCTTCCTTACTCCAGTGGATGCCGACTCCTGGGATGCCGCTACTGCCGCCGTGAAGAGCTTCGTGGACGTCATTCTGGACAAGTACATGGTGGTTGGTTCTCCAAGCGAAGCCAGCGGGATGAGCGATGCGCCTGGCGAAGAGGTTCCGCTAGCGGGCAGCAGTGACGCCCAAGTATGAGGGGGTGGCTCGGAGATTCTACTTTTGCCGGTTTATCCTGCACCATGCAACATGCCTCGGGGAGGCATTTAAAACTATTTGCTTGGAACAATATGTTTTGTAATAACTAGATTATGCTCCTTCAGCTTTTCCATTTGCTTTGTTATTCTGCATCGGCAGAGCCCGGCCCCGCGTGTACCTCAGCCATCGTTGGGTTGTCCAGATCACCAGGACGAGCCCAAGAGGTGAGGGGCTACGTGACCAGATAGGCTCCTGAGTCGTGATGCTCAGGAGTCCTCCTTGACGTGCGAACAGCTTAGGAAAAGATGCAGGGGCAAGCCTTGATGTTCTGCGTCGGCAGGGCCCGGCCCCGTGCGTGCCTTAGCCGTCGTTGGGTCATCCGGATCACCAGGACGAGCCCAAGAGGTGCGGGGCTACAGGACCAGTTAGGCTCCTGAGTCGCAATGCTCAGAGTCCCCCTTGACATAAGAACGACTTGAAGAAGAAGGGTGACTACCAGGACTTGGCGTTCTGCATCGGCAGGGCCCGGCCCCGTGTGTACCTTAGCCGTTGTTGGGTCATCTGGATCACCAGGGTGAGACCAAGAGGTGAGGGGCTACAGGACCAGTTAGGCTCCTGAGTCGCGATGCTCAGGAGTCCCCCTTAACGTACGAACAGACCATCCTACCTTTCCCTCGCTGAGCTCTCGCTTGGAGGGGTGCATGAAGACCAGACCCGTGAGGCCTGGCAAGGTGGGGTATGCCAGGCATGACCTGAGCGCAGCCCACGTGCCCAGCCCCCTCGCGCT
The DNA here is from genome assembly GCF_018294505.1 of Triticum aestivum. NCBI lineage: Eukaryota > Viridiplantae > Streptophyta > Magnoliopsida > Poales > Poaceae > Triticum > Triticum aestivum. Next base: position 228,644,770 of record NC_057813.1, on the reverse strand, counting down.
ACCTTCCCGAGGGAGAGCTGCGCGGTGAGGCTAGTCACTAAACCCGGAGGCTCCCTCAGGTTAATGCGGCTGTGAGGCCACCCTCAGTTGTTTATCACCAGCGTGGAGCATAGCGCTTCCGCTCTTGCACGGGCATAGCCGCTCCTCCGCAGTGTCTACGGCCAGCATGGAGCATGGTGCTTCCACTGGTGAGTGGGAGGGGGCTCCCTCTGAGGAGAGCCCCCGGGGCGTGTACAGCCCCACCCTGACACGTGGCTTGCGCGACAGGGCTGGAGGAGGTGTATATGGGCACCCGTGAGCCAGTGCAGGACTCACAAGGCCCTACCTCAAGGCGGGCTGCGCCTGGTCTTGATTGGGGATGCTTGGATTAGTCCTGCGAGATGGTTAGGCAGCCTGCGCCGGATGAGTTTCCTGAGGTTATTGCATGAGAAGGCCAGACACCAATGACCCCAGGAGGTCACATGAACGGGACCGTCCCACCAGACAGAGCTCAGCCGCTGTATTTATCGATGCTGCAGGGACGGACCCGAGCACAGACGTCGTGCCTAGTCTTCTCATGCAAAGATCCTGAAGAAAAACAACCGACGCGCGGTTCCCGTGGCCACAGGGGCACCAGGTCGCGCGCCCTTGCTTACCCATCACGATTAGCTCATGCGAGAACAAGGCACCAAGAGCCACGGGAGGTAACGTACACGGGACCAGTCTGTGAGCCAGAGCTCAGCTGCTTGGGTTTAGCAACGCTGCAGGGACAAACCCGAGCACAGACGCCGTGCCAGTCCTTAATCATGAGGCGGTCGTGGGAGGGTTTGCAAGGGCGCGAGACGTTGTTAGCGACGAAGTGCCGGTCAGGTAGTTGGTAATTCGAATATAGTTTGCGAAGGTTGTAACCGGCTCTGATATAAATGCAAAGGGGATACACACTGTAGGGGCAGACCTACACGGCCTGGGGATGATCCAGCCCGAGGGGCGCCCCCAAACTGAACAAACTAGAGAGATGTCACCTAGTAAGGTCACCGAAGAGTTGTTGAAGTAGCCAAAAAACACGCGCTGCTGAAGCCGTTCCTCATGAGCCGCTCCGTTGTCGGGCCTCGGGAGGGTCGGATGGACCAAAAGGCTCCCGAGGGTGCTCATCCATCTCCGCAAGGATCGCCTGGTGCCTGGCTTCGCAGGCCGACTGAGCGTCCGTCATGCAGCGCTGGACCGCCACAGTTGCGCCCGTCAGGCCAAAAGGCATGCAGACGTAGCTATGCGGCGGTCCCTCACATTGGCCGACACGAGACGGCCACATGAGCTGCCGAGACGCGGCCCTGTTGAGTCCAGGGATGTCGATGCATATGCAGAACTCTTTACCCTCGCTGGGGCAGCGAGCTCCGCCTCGCGGCAGGCGATGATTGCCTTGTAGAACCCTTCCTTCCTGAATCTCCTCGATTGCCTCGCTGATGAACTCCTGAACACCTGGTGCCTCATGCCTGCTGCCTTCTCCTGGGAAGCGTGCTCTAAAGAGGGCTTACACATGGTGCCCGAGCGCCACTCTCGCGACATGGGCTAGGTCTGAGGCTGCCCCCGAGCCCAGCCTAAGAGGGGCGCCGGGCGCGCCTTCCTATGTGATGGGTGAAGGCTCCGCGTCCGGAGACGTGAGGCTCATTGCTGCGTCCTCGGGTGATGCTTCCTCACGAGACCCCTGGCCCAACTGCAACTTTGTCTTGGGGCGACCTTAGGAGGGAGGGCGTCGTCTTTGTCTTATGAGTTTTCAACTACCGCAGCCTGGAAAGTGCGCTCGAGGGAGCACACCGCATCCTTCTCCTGACAGGCGACCATGATGATGCCGCCGCTTCCCGGCATCCTGAGGATGTTGTAGCCGTGGTGCGTGGCCGCCATGAACTTGGCTAGTGCTTGGTACCCTAGGATGGTGTTGTAGGGAAGACGAATGTCGGCGACGTCAAAGTCAATGAGCTCGGTGTGGTAGTTTTTGTGCTCGCCGAAGGTGACAGGGAGGCGAACTTACCCGATCGGGTGTGTTGATCCATCGGTCACTCCTGAGAATGGCTTGGTGGGGTGCAGCTGGTAGTATGGCACCTGGAGCCTGTCGAACGTTTGGACGGAGAGAACATTGAGCCCTGCTCCGCCATCAATGAGAGTCTTGGTGACGGTCACGTGGCTGATGATGGGGTAACAGAGCATGGGGAGCGTGCCAGCGGTGGTCGCACACTTGAGCCGGTCTGTGGTGTCGAAGGTGATGGTGCACTTGGACCACTTGAGAGGGCGAGTTGCTTCAAGCTGGGCAGCACCGCATTGACCTCGCGCACAAACTTCTTGAAGACACGATGAGAAGCTGGGGCTTGTGAGCCTCCCAAGATGCAGGCAATGGCTCGCGGCTCCTGGAAGCCCCCAGCCCCCTCGTCCTGGTGGTGATCTTCATTCCTTCTTGGAGGTGGAGGCAGAGGAGGCAAGGCTACATTGCCCTGAGGGCGGTCCTCACGAGGTTGTTCCCTCCAGTTGCCCTTGTGAGGCTGATCCTGCCAGCGATCCTCATGAGGCTGGTCGTGCTACTCCTGATGGTGGTCGTGTCCATCACATCGTCCTCCACCTCGGCCACCTCCACGACCGTAGCCCCGATTGTTGCGCTTGGGGCGTCGACCGAGGCGCCCATCGCGGAGAGCCCTGAGCTCCTGGAAGTCACTGGTGTTGTGGCTGTAGATGTTGTGGAAGGCGCAGAACGACCGCTTGCCCTTAGATGACTTGGGGTGGTCGTAGCCACGCTTGGTCTCTGGCTCTGCCGACAACAGGGCTGGACCCTTGCGCTTCGTGTCCTTAGTCTTGGTCTTCTTGTCTTCTTGATCAGCATCAGGGAGCTCGAGGAGGGAGAGGCGTCCCTCCTCAGCCCTCGCACACTTGTTCGCCATGTTGAACATATCCAGAGCAGTGCAGAAGTCCTCGTGGATGGCGAGCTCCTCCTTCATATTGACATCATGAACGCCATCGGTGAACTCAGAGATGATGGCCTCATCCGACACCTTGGGAATCTTGAGGCGGACATTGTTGAAGCGCTGGATGTACTTACGCAGGGTCTCCCCAGGCTACTGCTTGACGCGGCGCAGGTCGCCCGTGGCCGGCGGACGGTCGCGAGTGCCCTGGAAGTTGGCGATGAAGCGGCTGCGCATCTCCTCTGAGGAAGAAACCGACCCCTCGGTCAGGTTCAGGAGCCAAGAACACGCGCCATCCTTGAGGGCCATCAGAAATCAGTTTGCCATGATCTTCTCATCGCCGTTGGCCGCCTTGATGCTCAGCTTGTAGAGCTCCAGGAACTCGGCGGGGTCTGTGGTGCTGTCGTAGCATGGAGGCAGGTCAGGCCTGAACTTGCTCGGCCAGACAATGTTGCGGAGCTCTGCAGTGAACGCGCGGCATCCTGCTGTGGCCACCGAAGGTCGTCTAGGGGGTGGAACGTGGTCCCGGTGCACGCGCACTGCCACCTCATGTGGAGGCTCGTGAGCCTGGTGCTGGGGTGCTGGAAGCATGCGTGCTTCTCCTTGGGGGCGCTGAACTACCTGGCACCTCATGTCGTCCCGAGCCGGCGCCGGGCGCTGCTGGTCGCGCCGTGGAGCCATATGCCTTGGCTCAACGATGGAGCCCTGGGCCGGAGGCGGAGGAGGAGCCCCGTGCGCGACGTCGCCCACTGTAGGTGGTTGCTGAGGCAGCGACCGAGCCGGCTCGTCGGAGCCCCCGTGCGCCGACGTGATTGAGTCTCGGCGATACGCTCGAGCCACTCCTCATGGAGATCTCCCAGGACGTACAAAGAACGTCCGCATGAGCAAAGCGGCCTGCGCGTCCCCTGGCCCGGCGGCGTGGGATGATGAAGCTGCTCGGGTCAGTGACGGAGTAGCGGTGCGGCCGTCGCGGCGCACCGATGGGTGCAGCGAGGAAGCTTGCTGCTCGTGGCCGGCAGGGCCGTGCGGTGTTGCCACGCATAAGGAGCGTTGGGGACGAAGGTCACCGCGAGCGTCTCGCGCGAGCGGCGACCGCAGCCCGACGCTCGGCGCGAGCCCTGCGCGTCGGCCATGGAGATGTCGAGAGCAGAGACGGATCGAACGACGGAAGAGAGGATCCGACGCACCCCTACCTGGTGCGCCAAATGTCAGATTTCGGGATCCGACAACCCGTGAGAGGTCCGAACATTTGGGTGCGTGCGGAGATCTCAACCTGCCTAGCCTGCCTACTCACGATCCTCCCTAGCCTAGTGCGTAGAGCTCACAGAGACACAAAAACACAGAGATTTATACTGGTTCATGCCACCGTTTTGGTGTAATACCCTACTCCAGGGTGGTGTGGTCGATTGCCTCTAGGGGCTATGGATGAACCAGTACAAAGGATGAACAAGCCTCAGGAGGTGAGGTGTTCTTGAGCTAGTGTGGTTCTCGGGTGGAATCTATCTCTCCTCCTCGACTATGGTGGTGGCTAAGTCCTATATATAGTCGCCTTGGTCCTCTTCCCAAATATGAGCGGGAAGGGATTCCACAATGGCGTGATTTGAAAGGGGACAAGTAGTACAGTCTATCCTGACAAAAGTAGTCTTCGCCTGCAAAAAGCCTCTGGTCATGACGCTGTGGTGGGCTTGGTGATGACCTCCGTCCTGCCATCTTGGCGGTCTTGGTCTTGTTGCACTAGAATGGAAACCTTTGGCTGATCCCTCGGGACTCCGCACCTGCAGCTTGCCTCCCTTGCACCGAAGAGGAAACCTGCACTCTACGCCCGCCTGGCGCCCGCCTAGTCTTGGTCGTCATGGCTCACGTCAGCTGAGCCTCATGAGGTAGGTGCATAGATCTCTTCGCCCCTCAGGAGCCCTCCTGAGGAGGCTGACTTCTTCGGGGGTCTTGGCGTCGTCCTCCTCGTGAGGCTTGGCCCCTCGCGAGGGTCTTGCTGTGTTGTTGTTGAAGTTGGGCCGTACAAGGCCGTCGATGGAGCCACGTGGTGGGCCGCAGGCAGGCAGGGCTGGATACCCCCAAGTCTAGGACGCCGACAATGATTCTACTAAAAATTACTATGAGGGAGGAACATATGCTTGTAGGAATTGCAATAATATCAAGTTTTCTCTCTATGTGCTTAAAATCTTGAAGTTATGTTTATTTTGCCTTCCTATGCTAGTTGATTATTGTTGCCATAAGTTGTTTGCTCACAAAATCCCTATGCATAGGAAGTGGGTTAGGCTTAAATGTGCTAGTCATATGCTTTATGATGCTCCCGTTATGTTTCAATTCTTATCTTTTATGTGAGCATCATTGTCATCATCATGCCTAGTTAAAAGGCAATAAAGAAAAGCGCTTGTTGGGAGGCAACCCAATTTTACTTTTGTTCTTTGATTTTGCTCCTGTTTAGTAATAAATAATTCATCTAGCCTCTGTTTATATGTGTTTTTATGTTTTAATTAGTGTTTGTGCCAAGTAGAACCTTTGGGAAGACTTGGGTGAAGTCTTTATGATCTTGCTGTAAAAAACTGAAACTTTAGCGCTCACGAGATTAGCTGCCATTTTCTACTGGAGAGTACTTTTAGGTTGATTATTTTTGCAGATGATTAATAGACAAATTCCTCAGGTCCACCAATTTATTTAATAATTTTTGGAGCTACATAAGTATACGTTTGACACATATTACTACAAACTGTTCTGTTTCTGACAGATTCTGTTTTCTATGTGTTGTTTGCTTATTTTGATGAATCTATGAGTAGTATCGGAGGGTATGAATCATAGAAAAGTTAGAATACATTAGGTTTAACATCAATATAAATAAATAATGAGTTCATTACAGTACCTTAAAAAGTGGTTTGCTTTCTTTCACTAACGGAGCTTATGAGTTTTCTGTTGAGTTTTGTGTTGTGAAGTTTTCAAGTTTTGGGTAAAGATTCGATGGACTATGGAATAAGGAGTGGCAAGAGCCTAAGCTTGGGGATTCCCAAGGCACCCCAAGGTAATATACAAGGACAACCAAGAACCTAAGCTTGGGGATGCCCCGGAAGGCATCCCCTCTTTCGTCTTTGTTTATCGGTAACTTTACTTGGAGCTATATTTTTATTCACCACATGATATGTTTTTTGGTTGGAGCGTCTTATATGATATGAATATTTGCTTTTTAGTTTACCACAATAATCCTTACTTTACACACCTTTTGGGAGATACACACATGATTCGGAATTTATTAGAATACTTTATGTGCTTCACTTATATCTTTTGAGCTAGACAATTTTGCTGTAGTGTTTCACTTATATCTTTTTAGAGCACGCCGGTGGTTTTATTTTATAGAAATTATTGATCTCTCATAATTCACTTATATTATTTTTAGAGTATTTTAGAACAGCATGGTATTTGCTTTGGTTATAAAATTGGTCCTAATATGATGGGCATCCAAGTTGGGTATAATAAAAACTATCATAGAAAGTGCATTGAATACTATGAGAAGTTTGATACTTGATATTTGTTTTGAGATATGAGAATGGTGATATTAGAGTCATGCTAATTGAGTAATTGTGAATTTGAGGAATACTCGTGTTGAAGTTTGTGATTCCCGTAGCATGCACGTATGGTGAACCGTTATGTGATGAAGTTGAAGCATGATTTATTTATTGATTGTCTTCCTTATGAGTGGAGGTCGGGGATGAGCGATGGTATTTTCCTACCAATATATCCCCCTAGGAACATTTGTGTAGTACTTCATTTCAATAACTTGTAGATTTTTGCAATAAGTATATGAGTTCTTTATGACTAATGTTGAGTCCATGGATTATACGCACTCTCACCCTTCCACTGTTGCTAGCCTCTCTTGTGCCACGCAACTTTCGCTGGTACCATACACCACCATACCTGCCTATTATGGCATTTCCATAGCCATTCCGAGATATATTTCCATGCAACTTTCCACCATTCCGTTTATTATGACACGCTCCATCATTGTCATATTGCTTTTGCATGATCATGTAGTTGACATCGTATTTTTGGCAAAGCCACCTTGATAATTCTTTCATACATGTCACTATTGATTCATTGCATATCCCGGTACACCACTGGAGGCATCCACATAGAGTCATATTTTGTTCCAAGTATTGAGTTGTAATTCTTGAGTTGTAAGTAAATAAAAGTGTGATGATCTTCATTATTAGAGCATTGTCCCAAGTGAGGAAAGGATGATGGAGACTATGATTACCCCACAAGTCTGGATGAGACTCCGGAATTTATGAAAAAAAGGGATACCAAAGAAGCCCACCAAAATTATAAAAAAATGAGAGAAAAAGAGGGAAGGGACGATGTTACTATCCTTTTCCACACTTGTGCTTCAAAGTAGCACCATGATCTTCTTGATAGAGAGTATCCTATGTTGTTAATTTCATATACTAGTGGGAATTTTACATTATAGAACTTGGCTTGTATATTCCAATGATGTGCTTCCTCAAAATGCCCTAGGTCTTCGTGAGCAAGCAAGTTGGATGCACACCCACTTAGTTTCTTTTGTTGAGCTTTCATACACTTATAGCTCTAGTGCATCCATTGCATGGCAATCCCTAATCACTCACATTGATATCTATTAATGGGAATCTTCATAGCCCGTTTTATATGACTAGTTGATGTGAGACTATCTTCTCCTTTTTTGTCTTCTCTACAACCACCATTCTATTCCACATATAGAGCTATGCCCATGGCTCATGCTCATGTATTGCGTGAAAGTTGAAAATGTTTGAGAACATCAAAAGTATGAAACAATTGCTTGGCTTGTCATCGGGGTTGTGCATGATGAAGATAGAGCATAGCCAGACTATATAATTTTGTAGGGATAGCTTTCTTTAGCCATGTTATTTTGAGAAGACATGATTGCTTTGTTAGTATGCTTGAAGTATTACTGTTTTCATGTCAATATGAACTTTTATCTTGAATCATTTGGATCAAAACATTCATGACACAATAAAGAAAATTACATTGAGAAATATGCTAGGTAGCATTCCACATCAAAAATTCTGTTTTTATCATTTACCCTACTCGAGGATGAGCAGTAATTAAGCTTGGGGATGCTTGATACGTCTCCAACGTATCTATAATTTTTGATTGTTCCATGCTATTATGTTACCTGTTTTGGATGTTTATGGGCTTTACTATACACTTTTATATCATTTTTGGGACTAACCTATTAACCGGAGGCCCAACCCAAATTGCTGTTTTTTTGCCTATTTCAATGTTTCGCAGAAAAGGAATATCAAACAGAGTCCAAACGGAATGAAACCTTCGGGAGAGTTATTTTTGGAACGGAAGCAATCCAGAAGACTTGGAGTAGACGTCAAGGAAGCTTCGAGGTGTCCACGAGGGTCAGGGGCGCACCCTACCCCCCTGGGCACCCTACCGGAGGGGGATCCCTCACCGGTGGCCATCTTCATCATCCCGGCACTCTCCATGACGAGGAGGGAGTAGTTCACCCTCAGGGCTGAGGGTATGTACTAGTAGCTATGTGTTTGATCTCTCTCTCTCCCGTGTTCTTGATTTGGCACGATCTTGATGTATCGCGACCTTTGCTATTATAGTTGGATTCTTATGATGTTTCTCCCCCTCTACTCTCTTGTAATGGATTGAGTTTTCCCTTTGAAGTTATCTTGTCGGATTGAGTCTTTAAGGATTTGAGAACACTTGATGTATGTCTTGCATGTGCTTATCCATGGTGACAATGGGATATTCACGTGATCTACTTGATGTATGTTTTGGTGATCAACTTGCGGGTTCAGTGACCTTGTGAACTTATCCATAGGGGTTGGTACACGTTTTCGTCTTGACTCTCCGGTAGAAACTTTGGGGCACTCTTTGAAGTACTTTGTGTTGGTTGAATAGATGAATCTGAGACTGTGTGATGCATATCATATAATCATACCCACGGATACTTGAGGTGACATTGGAGTATCTATGTGACACTAGGGTTTTGGTTGATTTGTGTCTTAAGGTGTTATTCTAGTACGAACTCTATGATAGATCGAATGGAAAGAATATCTTCGTGTTATTTTACTACGGACTCTTGAATAGATCGATCAGAAAAGATAACTTTGAGGTGGTTTCGTACCCTACAATAATCTCTTCGTTTGTTCTCCGCTATTAGTGACTTTGGAGTGACTCTTTGTTGCATGTTGAGGGATAGGTATATGATCCAGTTATGTTATTATTGTTGAGAGAACTTGCACTAGTGAAAGTATGAACCCTAGGCCTTGTTTCCTAGCATTGCAATACCGTTTACGCTCACTTTTACTACTTACCTTGCTGTTTTTATATTTTCAGATTACAAAAACCTATATCTACCATCCATATTGCACTTGTATCACCATCTCTTTACCGAACTAGTGCACCTATAAAATTTACCATTGTATTGGGTGTGTTGGGGAGACAAGAGACTCTTTGTTATTTGGTTGCAGGGTTGTTTGAGAGAGACCATCTTCATCCTACGCCTCCCACAGATTGATAAACCTTAGGTCATCCACTTGAGAGAAATTTGCTACTGTCCTACAAACATCTGCACTTGGAGGCCCAACAACGTCTACAAGGATAAGGTTGCATAGTAGACATCAACCTTCACCTGTACTAAGTGGGGTTATTGCTTGTGCATCAGAATCCTTAACCAAAGTTATTCCAGATGAGTCACTGTATCTACCTATATGTGGTATTGCCCTGCCGTTCCAAGTAAATTTGCATGTGCCACCACTAAAATTTCAAATGAACATCTATTTTGTGTGCCTGGACCGCTCATGGAGCAACAGAGGGTGGTCAATGTCTTCCATGCTAAGCGGGTTATTATCATGATGAGTGTTTATTCACTCGTCCTTGCACGAGAGGGGCCGGTAATAGGGATGCCCAGTCCCAAAATCAAAAATTCCAAATAATTAAACAAAACTCCCCCGGGACTGTTGTTGGTATGGAAGGCACCTATGGTTTCGGTTAGCCATGGCTTGTGTTTGTTTATGGAGGGGGAGTAAACTTTACTTTTATCGCTTGGGAACTGTTGCCAATGTGTTTAGCATGGAAGATATTGATAACTCTTGGTCATGATGTTGACAGGAAGGGTGTACCTCTGAAAATTATATTTATCTCTAATTTAAGCTTTGAGCTCTGGCACCTCTGCAAATCCCTGCTTCCCTCTGCGAAGGTTCTATCTATTTACCTTTATGTTATTTTACTTTTATGTTGAATCATCACCTTCTCAACCAAGCACCTGACCTGAGAGCACTATTGTCATTCTTATGTGTTGTGTATAGTTAATGTTGAATGCTTCATGACTGGATCTCTTCTACCATGAATTACAATGTTTAGTCTCTGCTTGAACTTTGTAGGTGCTCTACATTTATGTTTTGCAGTCTCAGAAAGGGCTAGCGAGATACCACTGTTGTCATATTATATCATGACTGTTTTGACAAAGTGTTGGCACTTGAGATATCTTATTATTGCTCGCTAGTTGATAATGCCATTGATACGAGTTAATATAATTTCTAATAATTATTGTTAGCATGGTTAGTCATGATCCTTGTTGAAAATCTGGGTGCTATTTAAGCATATATATGTAAACAAGAACAAAAGAGTTCGTAAACGTTTTCTTTATAACTTTCAGTTTGTCAACTGAATTGCTTGAGGACAAGCAATGGGTTAAGCTTAGGGGAGTTGATACATCTCCATCGTGTCTACTTTTCCTAACGCTTTTGCTCTTGTTTTGGACCCTAATTTGCATGATTTGAATGAAACTAACCCGGACTGATGTTGTTTTCAGCAAAACTACCATGGTGTTGTTTTTGTGTAGAAATAAAAGTTCTCTAATTTGAATGAAACTTTTTAGAGAATTATTTTGGAATAAATAAAAAATACTGGAACCAAGACCCACTGGAAGGGGGCAGCTACCCATAAGGCACTAGAGCGCGCCACCCCTTCTGGCGTGCCTTGATGGGTAGTGGGGCCCACGAGGCTACGCTAACCCTAGTTCTGATGTTATAAAATCCTATTTTCCAGAAAAATAGGAGAGGAAGTTTCATCGCATTTTACGATACAGAGCCGCCGCCACCTCCTGTTCTTCATCGGGAGGCCAGATCTGGAGCCCGTTCGGGGCTCCGGAGAGGGGGATCTTCGGTCTTTGTCATCATCAACCATCCTCCATCACCAATTTCATAATGCTCCTGCCCGGGAGCGAGTAATTCCTTCGTAGGCTCGCTGGTCGGTGAGGAGTTGGATGAGATTCATCATGCAATCGAGTTAGTTTTTGTTAGGGTTTGATCCCTAGTATACAGTATGTTCTAAGATTGGTGTTGCTATGACTTTGCTATGCTTAATGCTTGTCACTAGGGCCCGAGTGCCATGATTTTAGATCTGGACCGTTTATGTTTTCACCATTATATCTATGTTCGTAATCTGATCTTGCAAGTTATATGCACCTATTATGTGTTGTGATCCATAAACCCCAAGGTGACAATATTTGGGATACTTTTCGGTGATGACCGTAGTTTGAGGAGTTCATCTATTCACTATGTGTTAATGCTTTGTTTCCGTCCTCTATTAAAAGGAGGCCTTAATATCCGTTAGTTTCCTTATGGACCCCGCTGCCATGGGAGGGTAGGACAAAAGATGTCATGCAAGTTCTTTTCCATAGGCACGTATGACTATTTACGGAATACACATGCCTACATTATATTTATGAAAGTTCTGTGTCGCCCTAGGTTATGACTTATATATGATGAATATCATCCAATATAATCACTGATCCAATGCCTATGAGTTTTCCACATATTGTTCTTGCTAAGTTACTATTGCTATTGCTACTGTTACAACTGCTACAAAATTCTTGCTATCACTGTTACCGTTACTATTACTGTTACCACTACTATCAAAACTATCATACTACTGTGCTACTTATCACTTTTTTGCATATACTTAATCTTCAGTTGTTGAATTGACAATTCAATTGCTAATACTTACAAATATTCTTTGACTCCCCATGTGTCGAATCTATAAATTTGGGTTGAATAGTCTACCCTTGAAAACTGTTGCGATTCCCTATACTTGTGGGTTATCATTTACTAACTCTCAAAATGATATAAGTGAAGCATGAGAGCATATTTCTTTAAAATATAACCACCGCCTTGCTCAAAAAGATATAAGTGAAGTACTAGAGCAATTTCTAGCTCAAAAAATTTAAGTGAAGCACATGGAGCAATTCTAACAAATCAAGATATCATTATGGCTCTCTCAAACAAGTGTGTTCATTAATGATGAATGTGAAAAACTAAAAAGCAAAATAAGCAAAGACTCATATAATTCAATACAGTCCAAGCAAAACTCATGATATGTGAGTAATAAAACTATAGCTCCAAGTAAAATTACTCATGGTCATTAGAAGAAAGAGGGGATGCATTCTGGGGAATCCCCAAGCTTAGTTGCTTGGGAGTCCTTAAATATTACCTTGGGGTACCATGGGCATCCCCAAGCGTAGGCTCTTGACGCTCCTTATTCCCTCATCCATTTGATCTCACACAAAACCTGAAAACATCAATCACACAAAACTTAACAAAACCCTCATGAGATCTCTTAGTATAATAAAGCAAATCACCACTTTAAGTACTATTGTAAACCCATTCGTATTTTGTTATTGCATTATAACTACTGTATTCAAACTTTACCATGCCTTATACCCCCCGATACAATACATAGATTCACCAAAATAAACACATAATGCAAAATCTATCAAAAACAGAACAATTTGTAATAATCTGAACTTTGACCATACTTCTGTAACTCCAAACATTCTGAAAAATTAGGAAAACGTGGGCAGTTTGTATATCAATCATGTGTAAAAAACTCAGAATTTTATCACTCTCCAGCAAATTCAAAAATTCTGCTACTGGAAGCAAAAGTTTCTGTTAATGCATAGGATCAAATCAACTACCGCCCAAATCATCGCAAAGGCTTTACTTGGCACAAACAATAATTAAAGCACTAAAACACAATGATAACAATAGCATAATTTTGTGAACACATATAAATAGATAATAAAAATATTGGGTTGTCTCCCAATAAGCGTTTTTCTTTGGAGCCTTTTAACTAGGCATTGACAATTTTAATGATGCTCGCATGAAAGAAAAGATTGAAGAACAAAGAGAGCATCATATAGCATGTGGAAATCACATTTAAGTCTAACATACTTCCTATGCTTAGGCCTTTTATAAGCAAACAAATTATGAAAACAAGGTAAAAACTAGCATATGCAAGGAAAAAGAAAGAAACAATAGCAATCTCAATATAACGAGAGGTAATTTAAATACATGAAAATTTCTACAACCATATTTTACTCTCTCATAATAATTACATGTAGGATCATAATTAAATTCAATAGTATAGCTATCATATAAAATTTTCTCTTCATGATCCACATGTATAGAAGTTTTATAATCTTCCAAGATAGTGGGATTAACATCGACTAAAGTCATGACCCCTTCAAACCCACTTTTATCAAAAAGTTCATAAGATTGAACACTTTCCAAATATGTGGGATTATTTTTAGCTAAAGTTGACACTCTTCCAAACCCACTTTCAAAATTGTAACACTATTATCAATATCACATCTGTCATGAGGCTTAAATAAAATTTCAAGATCATATGAAGAATCACCCGAATCATGATCATTACAATAAGTAGTGGACATATCAAAATTAGCATATTGAGGTTTTGTATATTATTAACAAAATTGATATTAATAGAATTTATAATAACATCATTGCAATAATGCTTTTCATTCAAGGAGCCATCGTGAACCACTTTAGAAATTTCTTCTTTTAACACTTCATCACAATTTTTAGATTCACGAATTTCAAACAAAACTTCATGAAGATAATATAGTGCACTCAACTCACTAGCAATTTGTTCAATCATAATTGGATCATTTAAAAAGATTAACAACTGGATGAGGATCGATAAGCTTTTTGTTTCTGATTTCTAATAAACATACAATTATGACAAACAAACAAGCAAAGCAGCAAAGTAAAACATTTTTGTGTTTTTTTGGTAAAACATTTTAGAAATGGGGGATATGAAAACGAGAGGCAAAGACAAATAAAGTAAATGCAAGGAGATGAAAGTTTATGCATAGGTACTTGATAGATGTTGATGATGTCTCCCCGACAACGGCACCGAAAATTCTTCCTGCTACTTGCGAGCTGTGTTGGGATTTCCCCGAAGAGGAGGGGATGATGCAGTATAATAGAGATAAGTATTTCCCTCAGTTGGGAAACCAAGGTTATCAATCTAGTAGGAGAATCAAGCAACACTATGTAAACAGCACCTGGACACAAACAACGAATACTTGCAACCCAACGCGTAGAGGAGTTGCCAATCCCTCAACGATATCGAGATATATTAAATTGTATATGATTTGATAAATAGATCTAATGAAAACGCAAAATAAAATAAATAAAGAAAAATTGCAGAAAGGTATTTTCAAGATTTTTATACAATAAATGATAGACCCGGGGACCATACTTTCTACTAGAGGCTTCTCTCCAGAAAATAGCATAATGTGGGTAAACAAATTACTATTAGGCTATTGACAGAAAAGCAAATAATTAGGATGATATCCAATGCAATGATCATGTATACGAGCATCATGTCCAAGAATAGTAGACCAAAACGATTTTGCATCTACTACTGTTACTCCACACATTGACCGCTATCCAGCATGCATCTAGTGTATTAAGTTCATGAAAAGATGGAGTAATGCATTAGGCAAGATGACATGATGTAGACAAGATAAACCCACGTATGTATAAACCCCATCTTGTTACCCTTAATAGCAACAATACATGTGTGTCATGTCTCTTTCTACCACTGAGATTGAGCACCGCAAGATCGAACCCATCATAAAGCACCTCTTCCCATGCTAAGAAAAATCAATCTAGTTGGCCAAACCAAACCAATAATTTGAAGAAGAAATACGAGGCTTTAACAATCATGCATAAAAGAGTTCAGAGAAAACCTAAATAATATTCATGGATAGATCTGATCATAAACTCGCATTTCGTCGGATCCCAACAAACACACCGCAAAAAGTCATTACGTCAAATGGATCTCCAAGAAAATCAAGGAGAGTCTTGTGTTGAAGATCTAAAAAGAGAAGAAGTCATCTAGCTACTAACTATGGACCCGTAGGCCTGTTGTAAACTACTCACGCATCATTGGAGGGGCAACAAGGATGATGAAGAACCCCTCCGTGATCGTTGCCCCCTCTAGCAGAGTCCCATAAAAGGCCTCTAGATCTGATCTTGTGGTTGAAGAACTTGCGGCGGCAGAAAAATATTTCGTCGACTCGCCTATGGTTTTTGGGATTTTAGAGTATTTATAGAGGTGGGGGTAGGTCAAGACGATACCCATGGGCCCCACTACCCACTAGTTTGCGCTAGAGGCCCCTGGCATGCCCTGGTGCCTAGTGGGCCCCACGAGCCTCTTCTCCTGGCCTCCAGAAGCTTCCAAGGTCTCTTCTCGCGAGAAAAGAATCTCCAAAAAGTTTCGTGGCACTTGAATTTTGTTTGGTATTGATATTCTGCAAAGTAAAAAAAACAAGCAAAAAATAGCAGCTGGCACTGGGCACTAATTTAACTAGATGATTACCCCGCACGTTGTTGCAGGAACTCTTAGTTGTACGCACGTGATAATATAAATTAAATAACTTTGCTTGCAAAGTCGATATATGATCTTAAGATGAAAAAATTGTAGTGAATACCGCAATTGGAATATAATTGAACTTACAAAAATGTGAATTATGATATCAAATTTTCTACTAATTGTAGTGATATGCCATAAGTAATCTCATATGAGTAAACCAATCCTTATATCTACATAGTTATTAAGACTTCATCAAAGAACAAAAACTTAAAACGAATATGACCATTGTAGTATTTTGCTATAATTGACGTCGAATGATGAAGCTCTGATATCACAATGAGAACAAATAAAATCAAGATCATTTGAAGAAAAGAGTACCAATTTATTTTCTCTTTTTCCTATTAACACAAATACCAATTCCTATTGTCTAAAAGTACGGGGTTATCAAGAGCATGAGAACTTACATATATATAAGCACCGAGGTCCAACTTATCCATGTAGTTAAAAACGACAATCACATGCAAGCAATTAACCAATAATCATATCGACTTGACATACTTTTAGTTCACTGGCATTTTTTTCATGCAAGATACCAACGGAAAAGAGCACTGCAGAATAGGGCTCCCTACAGAATATACTAAAACAAACACATTAATTTAGGCAAACTGATAAAAATATGATATAATATTGTGGATTCCATTTATTTTTTACCAGAAATTTGGTAGGTGATCACACATAAGCTAGATGTACACATACTTCCGAGAATCTTACCCTATATGATCTACATATAACCATAAATGAGAAAAAAATCACCGTTATGCAAAACGATCACTGATCATTTTCTGTCAGGTCCTAGACTACATGACCCATCACGAGAGATATTAGGTAATTACAAATAATCAAGTATCTCATGAGACAACAAATATCACACGTGAGCATCAAGTACATGTATGTTCCAAACCCAAGGTGATTTGTTTCATTTAGCGTAAAGCCAAATTTCATTTTAGGTGTGTCCATGCGTACTACTTATGGGTTGGATAGAAACACGTAGTACAATAGGGGTTCATCTGCTAGAATTATGACAAAAGTCAGAACAGTTACTTCTCGAATCTTTTTTTAGGACTCTTGTATCAGTTTAAACTTTCCCCACTTCTGCATTCATGCTCTCCGGCTATGTCAACAAAAGCAGACTAAATCAATACCAGTAAACAGAGCTGACACCCCAAGTTGTATGTGAAGGGCTCTGACTGTGAAGGGTGGTAAATCTTGGATGCCATTCCTCAACTTAATTAAGCTTCTGCTTCACCCATCCTGAAGTCTACAATTGCTAAACGAATACTCCCTCTGTCCCATAATGTAAGACGTTTTTTGACACTAGTGTAGTGTCAAAAAACGTCGTAGTATGGGACGGAGGGAGTACAATATTGGCAGGCTGATAGATAATAGCCACAAAGAGATCCACCAATGGACTGCTGGTGGAAGTAGATCAAAACTTCTCTGAAACAAAAGCCATTACACATATCTGAATGAATTATAGCAGAACAGATACTTCAATCCTAATATGTGATGGATAGTTAATTACTGATTCAAGGTCAAGTGACATTTAGATTTGATATTGTACAAGAAAATAGGGAAATAATCATGCCTTATTGGATCCCATGTACCTCACTGACGGGAACATTGCCGCCACTGATACAGAGGTTCATCTTGCACACTGCAAGGAAATCCCACAGCTTCCACCAGCGGTAGTATTTGATCATAGCAGGGAAAATACTTACATGAAAACACAATAGAGCATTGCCCACCTGGCTGTATAGGTGTGTATCAATGGTGCTCGCAACTGGTATAAATCGAAAAAAACCATTCATGAATAACTCAACTTGAATCAAGGATTACTCTCCATAGTCTGAGCGATAGCAGTACCATACCCATGCATATGTGCATTTTATATCAAGAAAATCAGCAATTCCAATAAGATACTAAACCTATCCAATGGTTCGTATCTAGATGTTTCCCCTACTAAAATTCACATCGACTTGTCATCATGAGCTTCCTTGTTGCAAAATACACACAATAAAATAAAAATCAAACTGGTTCGGTTCTATCTGAATCAAGTGATGCCCGCACGTGGTGGAGAGCCCCGGGACTCGACACTCAAATCAGTAGATGGGTACCTTCACAATCGGCAGTGGAATCAGACTGGACATCGCCGGATAGTTTCCTGCAAACTGGGTCCTACCGGAGGGCCGTAAAATGATGTCTCGGCCGCCGTGCCGAATGCAGATGGGAGCCGGGCCACCGGTCCTACAGAAGAGGCGTATGAAGGGAGCCTAGCCACCGGGCCTAACGAAGAGGGTAGCCGGGACAATGGTCCTGCCTAAGGAGGCTACTGAGGCGGTGGTCGGCGCGGAAGGTAGAGGAGGCGTCGGTTGCCGCGAGTTGGAGTTGGAGGTCGAGCGGCGGTAGGAGCGGGTGGTGCCGCGCACAGCGCATGAGGCGGAAGAGCACCTTGGGGGAGGAGGCATGTGTGGAGGGGAGCCCCGGGAGGCCGGGACCGGGAGGGGGCTCGGCGGCGAGAGGTGGATCGGCAGGGATGGGTCGAGGTGGGTGGAGGCGAGCGCGGTGGAGAAGAGGTACGTGGAAGAGATCGACGGATGGGCTTCTGTTGGGCTCCCTTTATCCATTATTACCCGACTCGTCCTCTACACACCACGGAGGCCTCTTCGGTTACCAGAGTTGAATCACACGATTTCTTTTAAAACAAAGGCTGACATGGTGAGCTGCACAAAGATTGAAAAAAAGCAATTGATGAGGTGGCAAGGCAGCTGAGGTGGATAGGCTGCATGTCAAGAGAAATAGGATAAGGCTAGTTGTAATGGAGAGTATCATATACTAGTATCATGCATATGATACTAGTGTATGATACTACCTCCCTAATGCATAGTATCATATATTAGTATCATGTAGTACTCTATTTATTGCCATGCATAACACAAAGTAGCATATCATTTAATATGATACCGTATCATGATATGATACTACACCATCTTTTTCTTCATTTAATGCTATGACACCTCATCAAAATTGCCTAGTTGGCATGCATGATACTAGCTATGATACTACCATTACGACCAGCCTAATGGGGATGAACTATTTAGGTATTATAGATAGGTTAGTCCCAAAAAGTGATATAAAGTTGCTAGTAGATCTAAATAAAACATCCAAGATTGATCATGTAACAGCATGAAATAATCAAAAAATATAGATACATTGGAGATGTATCAATATCTATCAGGTACCCAATCGAAAATACCATATCCTTGCAGTTTACTTTATTTGTCATTTACCTCTTGTTTTTATCTCTCCCACTTCTAATTTTTTTACAAAAACACAAAAATATTTTCCATTTACCTATTTGTTTGTTTGCTATCTTTGCTTGGGTTCCATGTGCCTTCTATTTGCTTGCATCTTCGCTTGCTAAAAATCAATTGATATGGATTCTCATCCACTTGCTAATCTTTTCAAAAGATCCGATTATGATGAACCAATTATGATGGACTCAACTAGACGACGAGTCGCTGGTTGGTCCGATCCTTCACGGTATTTGCAAAACAACAACGAATGGCGGCATCAACGGTCAGAAGAAAAGTAGATAGCAGACGTAGAAGAATAAAAGGCCTTTGGATCAAGGAGATAGCATGAAACCAAAGTAGTAGACTTGCACCGAAATTAACCCAAGGTTAATCACGACAGCGCAGCAGCAACCATCCCCGATCAAGGATCGCAAAAACTCAAAATATTGACGTCCCCCGACCTGGGACTTTTCTCTTGTAACTCTCAATAAGACAATCTATCTCCAAAACTAATCGGCATACAAGACTTAGGACGCTACCTTTTATATCCTAGTCACACAAGCCGTAAGGGCTTAAACTACTAACCAACTCCAAGTCTCAAACTAACACGGCGATCCTCTCCTTTTATATCTCGGAGAAAAAAAACAAGCTAACTAGCACAACTTGTACGTGAACCTTGTATTCTAGTATTCCTTAATTAGGAACCTAATTAATCATCCGGCCACGACTGATCACACATGACTAATTTAAAACAAAGGAACGACTTATTTGCTTGCACGCTTGAAACTACTTCACCGAACATGAAATACTATCAATATTAGTGCACTTTGGAGGGGTTCTGAAGTTTGGCTTCACCGTGTCCTTCTTCGACTCCATAGGCGAAACCTCAAAGCGGAAAGATCCAAGCCATAACACCATGTCCTTCATCCTCTCCCTGTTGAATCAAAGCCGTCCTCGGCTTTAAAGCAACCTTTGCGATCTTCTATTGTAGAGAAACATTAGCATCTACATTGATGGCATTGGCAAACATCAGTCTCAACACATTCCTTTTTCCATTATCCAAAAATGAATAAGTGTTAGACCTCCCATCATGGGTGGCTCCATGATCATATTGCCATGGTCTTCCTAACAATATATGGCATGCATCCATTGGCAAAACATCACAAATCACCATATCTGTATAATCTCCAACAGAAAAATTCACACGGACCTTATGAGTAACCTTCAACTTCCCTGTATGATACATACACTCAACATGGTGTGGCTGAGGGTGCTTCCATGTAGGTAAACACAAAGCTTCCACCAATCCCTTGTTGACCGCGTTGGTGTAGCTTCCTCCATCTATAATCAACTTACAATTGGTGTTATTGACTTTGCACTGAGTCTAAAAAAATATTCCAACGATGTCCCTTATTCTCAATGCGGTCCTCTTGCACTTGTTGCACCATTAGTGAAGGATATGATTCAGAAGCTTTAAAACTCGCAACCACATTTTCAGCATCCTTAGATTTTTCACTAGAAGTGTCAGAAACTGCCTCTTCATCACTAGCGGATGCATTGCCATCGCTCGTGAGCAACACTCTTTTCTCATTAGAACATTCATGCTTCATATGTCCCCTTCCACCACACTTGAAACACTCTATGTCACCAGTGCGTCCGGTCGACTGTGCACTAGAATCAACCATCGACAGTCCTGATTTTGAAGCATCCTTTTGCACGGAACCATGAGAGCGACTTGATGATGTCGCCCTGGAGCTAGGACCGACATCCTCATTGTTATGTTGCGAGCGTCGCCATGTGTTGAAACTGGTATAGGGAACTGCTTTCACTCGGCATCGCTTAATCTATTGTTCCGCATGCACAATTTGGTGCACAAGATCTTGTATGTTGTAGTAGACAGACCACCATCTCAACACGATCCTGCACCTCGATATTTAGCTCATTAGATAAACATGCCATGTTCGCCTCTAGATCCTCCGTTGTCCCTGTACGTATCATAAGCAATTCCAGCTCCTTGTAATATTCATCAACACTCATATTACCTTGAGAGAGCCGCTGCAACTTGTTGTACATATCTCTTTTATAGTGCTCAGGAACAAAAAGACGCCTCATGAATTCTTTTATACCTCGCCAAGTCATCGGGCGATGTCTTGAACGAACAAATTGATTCCACCAAATTAGCGCGTAACCAATGAACTCAATTCCAGCAAGTTGAACTTTCTTCTCCTTGCTATAATAATGGGCATAAAAAATTTGATCAACTCGCATCTCCCACTCCAAATAAACTTCTGGTTCGCACTTGCCGGAGGATGAAGGAATAGAAATTTTTATGCACCCAACTCCATCATCTAAAGGCACACACACAACTTGACCAACTCGGTCATGCACTCCACCATGAACGGAAGTGGCCGTGGAGCATACCCCGCTGCCTGGTCAACACCGTCATCAAGACCATCATCTCCAACATGAGGGGCCGCCAAACAGCGATCATGCACGCCGGCATGTCCCTCGCGAGCCGGTGGTGCATAACGCAGTGGAGTAGCCGGAGCAGTCTGTGGTGGTGCAAGAATTCATTGTCGGCATATTGATGATGTCTGCCAAACCATCAAACCGAGTGATCAGGACATCTATCCTTTTGCCGAGCGCATCATGACATTGCTTGATGTAGTTGCATGTGTGGACAAAACCATCCGGAATATTTTGCGGAATATCATCCGCATACACTGGACGTACTATTTCCTCAGAATCAGCAGCAACCTCATCACCCTTGGTGACCGAGGTTGACATCTTGATCAACACAGTACCATGAACAACCTTAGCTCTGATACCACTTGATGGACTCGACTATACGACAAGTCGCTGTTTGGTCCGATCCTTCACGGTAGTTGCAAAACAACAACGAACGGTGGCAGCAACTGTCAGAAGAAAAATAGATAGCATACGTAGAAGAAGAAAAGGCCTTTGGATCAAGGAGATAGCATGAAACCAAAGTAGTAGACTTGCAACGAAATTAACCCAAGGTTAATCACGACAGCGCAGCAGCAACCATCCCCGATCGAGGATCGCAAAACTCACAATATTGACGTCCCCTGACCTGGGACTTTTCTCTTGTAAGTCTTGATAAGAAAATCTATCCCAAAACTAATCGGCATAGAAGACTCAAGACGCTGCCTTTTATATCCTAGTCACACCAGCCGTAAGGGCCTAAACTACTAACCAACTCCAAGTCTCAAACTAACACGGCGATCCTCTCCTTTTACATCTCGGAGAGACAAAAAAACAAGCTAACTAGCACAACTTGTACGTGAACCTTGTATTCTAGTATTCCTTAATTAGGAACCTAATTAATCATCCAGTCACGAATGATCACACATGACTAATTTAAAACAAAGGAACAACTTATTTGGTTGCACGGTTGAAACTACTTCACCGGACATGAAATACTACCAATATTAGTGCACTTTGGAGGGGTTCTGAAGTTTGGCTTCACCGTGTCCTTCTTCGGCTCAATCGGAGAATCCTCAAAGCGGAAATATCCAAGCCATAACATAGTCAGAAGATTATAATGTGAAGCCTCTGGTATTTTTGCGTCAAAACAAATGGTTGTGCTTGTTTTCTGTTCAACACTTGGAGTCGCCCCAAGTAAACCTACAACATTGGTGCACACATCAAATTGCTAGTGAGCTGAGTGCACTCTATTGTCTTTATGAAGTTTTGCTTGAGATTCGTTAATCCGAAAATTGTGTCGAAGTGTTAAAAGAAGAAATTTATAAACTGATTCATGATAGCTCCTTGAATGAAAAGCATGATTGCAATGATGTTGTTATAAATTATATTAATGTCAATTGTGTTAATAATATGCAAAACCCTAAGCTTGGGGATGCTAATTTTGCTATGTCCACAACTTATTGCAATGAGCATGATTGGAGTGATTCTTCTTATCATCTTGGAAATTTATTTAAGCCTCATGATGAATATGATATTGATAATAGTGTTTGCAATAATATTGAAAGTGGGTTTGAAATTTTTGTTAAAAGTGGGTTTGGAGAGGTCATGACTATATTTGATGATAATCCCACTATTTTGGAAGAGTGTCAACTTTGCATGCATGTGGATCGTGAAGAGAATATTTTATGTAATAGCTACATTGTTGAATTTGAATATGATCCCACATGCAATTATTATGAGAGAGGGAAAATGGTCGTAGAAATTATCATGTTACTAAATTACCTCTCTTCATGTTCAAATAATTAATGCTTCCTTCTTCCTATTTGCATATGCTAGAAATTGCTTGTCCTAATAAAAAATTCCCTATAAAATGCCTATACATAGGAAGTATGTTAGACTTCAACCTTTTTTTCACGTGCTACATGATGCTCTCTTTGTGCATCAATTATTCTCTTTCATGCGGGCATTGATGACCCACAAGTATAGGAGATCAATCATGGTCCTTTCGATAAGTAAGAGTGTGGAATCCAACGAGGAGCAGAAGGAAATGACAAGCGGTTTTCAGCAAGGTGATGTCTGCAATCACTTAAATTATAAGTAACGAGTAGTTTGATAGCAAGATAATTTGTAACGAGCAAGTAACGGTAGTTGTAACAAAAGTGCAGCAAGGTAGCCCAATCCTTTTGAGGCAAAGGACATGCCAAAACAGTCTCTTATGATAAGCAAAGTGTTCTTGAGGGTACACGGGAATTTCATCTGGTCACTTTCATCATGTTCGTTTTATTTGTGTTCACTACTTTGATAATTTGATATGTGGGTGTACCGGTTCTTAGGTGTTGTTCTTACTTGAACAAACCTCCTAGTTATGATTAACCCCCTCGCAAGATCCGCAACTCCGAGAAAAGTATTTAGAATAAATTCTAACCATAGCATTAAACTTTTGGATCCAAATCCGTCCCTTACAGAATATCGCATAAACTAGGGATTAAGCTTCTGGTACTCTCGCAACCCATCATCTAATAACTACTCCACAATGCATTCCCTTAGGCCCAAATCAGGTGAAGTGTCATGTAGTCGACGTTCACATGACACCATTATGGGAATCACAACATGCATACCATCAAAATATCGAACACATATAAAATTCACATGATTACTTGCAACAAGATTTCTCCCATGACCTCAAGAACAAAAGTATCAAGATCAGAGGGGTATTAAATAGCATAATGGATCTGAACATATAATCTTCCACCAAATAAACCGTATAGTAATCAACTACAAGATGTAATCAACACTACTAGTCACCCACAAGCACCAATCTATAGTTCTGGTATAAAGATTGAACACAAGAGATGAACTTGGGTTTGAGAGTAGATGGTGTTGTTGAAGATGTTGATGGAGATTGCCCTCCCCAAGATGGGAGAGTTGTTGGTGATGATGATGACGATGATTTTCTCCTCCGGGAGGGAAGTTTCCCCTGGCGGAATCGCTCCGCCGGAGGGCAAAAGTGCTCCTGCCCAAGTTCCGCCTCGAGACGACTGCACTCCATCCCTAAAGTCCTATCCTTATTTTTTTTCTAGGTCAAAATGACTTATATACCAGAAGATGGGCACCAGAGGTGGGCTGGGCTGAGCACAACCCACCAAGGCACGCCTGGGGGGCCTGGCGCGCCCTGGTGTCTTGTGCTCACTAGGTGGCCCCCTCCAGTAGTTATTTGCTCCATTATTTCTTATTTATTCCATAAAAATTCCTCGTGAAGTTTCAGCTCATTTGGAGTTGTGCAGAATAGGTGTCTAACGTAGCCTTTTCAGGTTCAGATTTCCAGCTGCCAAAATTCTCCCTCTCTGTGTGAACCTTGCATATTATTAGAGAAAAGGCATTAGAATTACTCCAAAAACCATTATTGTGCATAAAAACATCATAAATAATAGTAGGTAAACATGATGCAAAGTGGACATATCAACTCCCCCAAGCTTAAACCTTGCTTGTCCTCAGGCGAAAACTGAAATTGAAAAACATGTCCACATGCTTAGAGAGAGAGGTGATGATAAAAACAAAATACAAACATAGAAGCATCATGTAAATTATTATAACAACAACAAACTTTAACATAATTTTATTATCATAGAACTTTTACCATAGACTTCTCATGAATAAGCACTCGTACAGCGAGGTGCTATACAAACGGTTTTTAACCCCTTTCCGCGACGGTGTTCGGAACCGTCACCTAGTGAGTGTGGGCGATTATGGGGTCCTTCCCACACGACCCAGAAACCTTCACGGATATGCCCTCCTAGCACACACGCTCGGCAAAATGAGGTCGTGTGCGACCGGTGAGCGAGCAAATCACATACAGTAGTGCTAAAAAACAATTATATAGGCGAAATCATTTTCGGTCATAAGTGCATCCCATAGAGTGAGTCCCCGCGACACATTTCTATTCGTATATACATCCCACACAGTCGCCGCAAGGAAAACATTTCCGTTCGTAGGTACATCACACACAATTTTCCCCGTTAAATCGTTTGTGATAGTGTTCCAATCGCACACAATAATTTAAAAATTTATCATTTGCGTTATTTAATGCATCACACACAGTGCGTAGAAGAAACTGTGTGGCAAAGGCTGTCCATCACATATAGTTTTTATGCGGTAAATGTTTGCGCAAGGTGACCTAACACAAAAAGTTTTAAAGAGAATGTCGTGTGTGATTGTTCATCGATCCAACACGGTTTATTCCTAGAAACTATGTGCGTTGCCTTAAGTCATCGGCCACGGTATTTTCTCAATAACCGTTTGCAATAGCAAAAACCAATTAGCAGGCTAATTCGCCATTAGCAGGCTAATTCGCCATTAGCAGGCTAATTGCCCTATTATCAATAATCCATTTATTAATCTAATTGACATTCATATTAAACACATAATATATTTCATTCCCATATTAAGGAAGCAGGATTTCATAATTGAAATACATCATAGTACAACATGATATAGCTTCAGCACTCAGCTACCCCATTACACAACTGCACCAGCACCAAGTTTCACATGACTTTTCGAAATTAGCATCATAGACGGTACATAGACAGATGCATCTCATCGAGAAAACTGCTGAAGCGGAAGAAGAATATTGAGCCTTCATTGATGGTGAAGGTCTTTGCAACTTTAGACCAATTCGTGTGGATGATTGACCGTCCATCCTTCGCCCTCTTCAGAAACACTTCAATATTGAACCGTGGGTGTATGAAAACCTTCCTCACCTCCTGACCATAGAGGTGGTTTTAGAGGTAATCATCAGTGAACTGCTTTGGAAAGGCCTGAAAACAAGGATGTGCATAAATATCTTCTCTATATTGGAAATGGGGCAAAGGAATAAAAAAAGGCAAGGTATAATAGTTAGTACCGTCTTGTAGTGAACTGATGTCTTCTTCATTGTGCAGACAAAGATCTTGTTGTTTTTTGTCGCCAATTTCTTTATCCTAACAATCTTTCTGAGTTTCTTGACGATTGATATTCATGGACAACTCATTTCCCCATGTGCAAAAAGGGTCGAACAGTGGGTCAAAACCTCTAACAGCAGGACCTACATGTGCAAGACCAAATTGTTAAAAACCTAAGTATTAGAATGGTTCCTGCAATTGCACAAGAATGTGCTATTAGACAACAGACCATGCACGTGCTTGATACGTCCATTTTGCATCATGCTTTTATCTCAATATTTAGTGCATTATGGGCTGTTATTACACATTATATATCAATACTTATGGCTATTCTCTCTTATTTTGTAAGGTTTACCATGAAGAGGGGGAATGCCGGCAGCTAGAATTCTGGCTGAAAAGGGAGCAAACTTTGGAAACCTATTCTGCACTACTCCAAAAGACCTAAGACTCCACGAAACTTATTTTTGGAATTAATAAGAATTATTGAGCGTAAGAAACACCTCAGGGGGCCCACACCCTGTCCAGGAGGGTGGGGGGCACGCCCACCCCTACTGGGCGCACCCCCTGTCTTCTGGGCCCCCTGGTGGCCTCTTGGTGTCCATCTTCTGCTATATGAAGGGTTTTATCCTGGAAAAAATTGTGGGCAAGCTTACGAGACGAAACTCCGCCGCCACGAGGCGGAACCTTGGCGGAACCAATCTAGAGCTCCGGCAGAGCTGTTCTGCCAGGGATATTTCTCATCGGGAGGGGGTCAATCTCGATCAACATCTTCATCAACACCATCTCCTCTCAAACCCTAGTTCATCTCTTGTATCCAATCTTGTATCCAAAACCACAAATTGGTACCTGTGGGTTGCTAGTATTGTGGATTACTCCTTGTAGTTGATACTTATTGGTTTACTTGGTGGAAGATCATATGTTCAAATCCTTAATGCATATTATTACACCTCTGATTATGAACATCAATATGCTTTGTGAGTAGTCACGTTTGTTCCTGAGGACGTGGGTGAAGTCTTGCTATTAGTAGTCATGTGAATTTGGTATTCGTTCGATATTTTGATAAGATGTATGTTGTCTTTCCTCTAGTGGTGTCATGTGAACGTCGACTACATGACACTTCACCATTATTTGGGCCTAGAGGAAGGCATTGGGAAGTAATAAGTAGATGATGGGTTGCTAGAGTGACAGAAGCTTAAACCCTAGTTTATGCGTTGCTTCGTTAGGGGCTGATTTGGATCCATATGTTTCATGCTATGGTTAGGTTTACCTTAATACTTTTGTTATAGTTGCGGATGCTTGCAATAGGGGTTTATCATAAGTGGGATGCTTGTCCAAGTAAGGATAGTACCGAAGCACCGATCCACCCACATATCAAATTATCAAAGTACCGAACGCGAATCATATGAGTGTGATGAAACTAGCTTGACGATAATTCCCATGTGTCCTCGGGAGCGCTTTTCTCATTATAAGAAATTGTCCAGGCTTGTCCTTTGCTACAAAAAGGACTGGGCCACCTTGCTGCACTTTATTTACATTTACTGTTTATTATCCTTTACAATTTATCTTATCACAAAACTATCTATCACCTACAATTTCCTTCTGCTCCTCGTTGGGTTCGACACTCTTACTTATCGAAAGGACTACGATAGTTCCCCTACACTTGTGGGTCATCAGTGCTAACCTCGATTGTCAACCTCAGTGCTTCCCATTGTTTGCCTGCAACACATATAAGGTAGTTAGTCATCAGGTTAAGTAAGGGTTCACATGCTATCAGTAAAATATGTTGATGAAAAACAAGCACATTGCAGATTCATCAGATTAATTCAAGCCACATGGAAAACCCATTTATCCAAACCAAGCATGATTAAGAACTAGGAAAACCCATTAAGGGGGAGCTGAAGCCAGTTGCCTGCCGGATCCTCCGACCAAACGACAAACTCCGGCAGCACCTCTGCCGAGTGAAAGCACGGGCGGGGAGGCCGTGCAGCAATGGAGCATATTCCCCCACCAGTCAAGCGACCTTCAACACGCAAGGGACCTCCGCTGCGACCACGGGCGGCCACTGCGGGAGTCGCAGGGTGCTTGCAGGGACGACCTCGGCCGCGCTTGGACGGAGGGGAGCCAAGCCCTTCCTGGCGAGCCTTCCCCTTCTTCTGCAGCCGAGAACTTCTTCGTAGGCGCCATGGGACACAGCTAGCAGACAGGGGGGGGGCAAGGAAGAAGAAGCGGAAAAAGAAGAGATGGACTGCGAGGGCTCACGCCATCCTATACTTATAGTCCAGAGGAGGCCAACCATCGGCCTCCACGATCGCAGGTAATCATGACTCGTTTTTGCATGTAGGGACTTGTCAAGTCGGGCAGTTGCTGAGGCAGCGTGGGGAAGCGGAGACGCCCATGTCCAATCAACCGCCATGCGGCGCCCAAGGCCGCAGGCTGTTGGGGCCCGCGGCGCTCCGCACTTGCCCCTTCGCTTCTCTGCTAAGCCAAGTTCGAGCGCGCCTTGGGCCCGGGGGCTACTGTCAACGTTCTGGGAACGGGGGTCCCCAGACTTGCCTGCCTGCGGCCTGCGGCATGGCTCAAGTGGTGGCCCAGTACCGCCCATCTTCATCTGCTTAAGCTCAAGACCCCCACGAGGGGCCAAGCCTCGCG
This sequence comes from Triticum aestivum, assembly GCF_018294505.1. NCBI lineage: Eukaryota > Viridiplantae > Streptophyta > Magnoliopsida > Poales > Poaceae > Triticum > Triticum aestivum. The sequence goes on along the minus strand of NC_057813.1, from coordinate 228,615,745 downwards.
GGGCGGACGACGGAAGGCTTCCTCAGGAGCGGCCTCACCAGGCAGGCTCGCGAGGAGGCGGAGAGATCATGGCAGGGGTACCTCGCGAGGTGCTCGTGACGCAAGCCATGACGACCGAGACCAGGCGGGCGCCAGCCTGTGCAATGTCCTTGTTTCCTCTTTGATGCAAAGGGGGCAAGCACAGGCATGGAGTACCGAGGCATCAAGCAAATGTTGCCATTTCAGTGCAACAAGACCAAGACCAGCAGAGCGGCAGGACGAAGGTCACCGTGGAGCCAAAGACGGCGTCATCGCTAGTGCCTTTGGCAGCCGAAGACCAACTTTAGTCAGGATAAGTTGTACTAGATGTTCCCCTTCAAATCCTGCCATTATGGAATCCCTTCCCGCTCTATATTTGGGAAGAGGACCAAGGCCTCTATATATAGGGCTAGCCACCACAGTAGGGAGACACTTTGGATCGAGTCCTTCCCAAGCAGAACACCACAGCACCACAAGAACATCCCTCGCGAGGCTGTTCTTCCTCTGTACTGTTCATCATCAGCCCCTGAGGCAATCTACCACACCACAAACTAGAGTAGGGTATTACACCACAACGATGGCCCGAACTAGTATAAACCCTGCGTCCCTTGTGTTGTTCATCGTGTAGTTTAGATTCTCAGCAAGGTGTTGGGACGTGGATCGGTAGGGGAAAGATCTTCGCGCGCACCCCAGAGTTCGAACCTTAAGGGTTTTGCCGGAACCTGATATCCGACATTTGGTGCGCCAGGTAGGGGTGTGCCGGAGCTCTCCCTTCCGTCTACCCGCTCTCCATCAACACCGCGCTTCGCCCTCATGGAGGACAACGCACCGCCCGCTGCGGTTGTCGATGCCGGCACTGTGGCCTGGGGGCTCCGAGCCTTGGCCCCCGCCTTGCGACAGGTGCAGTGGCCGAAGAAGTTCAAGCTAGAGATGTCGTCGTGCTATGATGGTGCGGCGGATCTGCTAGCTTTCCTCTGGAGTATGAGGAGGCCATCCTCAAGGCCGGGGGCGATGACAGGGTCATGGCTAACTAGCTTCCCATGGCCCTCACCGGCGTCCCGCACATGTGGATGCTCCACTAGCCAGCGGCTTCGGTGGCCTACTAGGAGGAGCTGCACAGCCTCTACCTCGCCCATCATGCTGCGCCAGCGCTCCCGGTCGTCGCGGCTCTCCTGGGTGGCTCGCAAGCCCCACCCACGAGCCGCCACGTCAAGGCATTCGTCCGCCAGATCGGCGCTACCCTCACGCACCGCGAAGCTCCTCTGGGTTGGGTGACACCCAAGGCCGACTTGACCTTCAGCTTAGATGATCACCCCGCCAACACCGCCTGCTCGGGTGCGCTCCCGATGTTGTGAACTCCCACCATCTGCCAGGTGGCCGTCACCAGGACCCTCATCGATGACGGAGCAGGCCTCAATGTGCTCTCGGTGGAGGCCTTCACTACAAAAAAAATACACTTCCGTGATGATACGTGTTTGTCATAGTAGGTTGCATTTTTTGTCATGCATGTACATCCATGACAAATTTATGACAGAATCAAGATAGTCATACCTGTGCTGTTGTAGAAGTGTTCGATGACATTACCAAAATTGTCATCACAGAAGTGTCCACTTCCATGACGATAAATCGTGGGTCACAGAAGTGCTTTCGTCAAGGGTGACCGACACGTGGCATCCACCGTAACGGAACGCCGTTAAGTTATCAGGTCGGGTTTTGGATCCGATAACCCGTTAGCAGCCCCGACCAATAAGGATTTTCCACGTGTAAAATCATCATTGGCTGGAGGAAACACGTGTCGGCTCATCATTGGGACAGATGTCATCCACTCATTGGACAGAAGGCGCCTATGATACGTCGACACGTGGCACGGCCAATCAAGTTTAAATGGGCCGGCCCAACTAAAGGCCCACAAGATTTGGCATCCCATAATGGGCCGGCCCAGTTAAAGGCCCACGAGATATTGCAGACTATAATGGGCTGGCCCAGCTAAAGGCCCACAAGATTTCGCGGGCCATAATAGGCAGGCCCAGGTAAAGGTCCACAAGATTTTTGTGTGCCATAATGGACCGGCCCAGGTAAAGGCCCACAAAATTCTTGCGGATCATAATGGGCCGGCCCAACTAAAGGCCCACGAGATTTCGCTGACATTAATGGGCCGGCCCAGCTATAGGACCACAAGATTTTGAGGACCCTAGTAGGCTGGCCCATTAACTGGATGCCATGTTTTAGGCCAAATGCCGGCCCATAATTGATCCAGTCCATTAATGGCCTGCCACGTTCTGGGCCCAGTAATGGCCCATATAAGATCCGGCCCGTTAAAATCCTCCCACTTTCTGGGCCAAATCACGGCTCATATTAGGTCCGGCCCTTTAAGAGGCTTTTGGCTCAATTATGGCCCATATTAGATTCGACCCGTTGACTGGACGCTATGCTTTTGGGCCCACTTGCTAAAGGCCCATTTAGTAATTTGGCCTGATATTAGTTTCGGCCTGTTAAGGGCCCATTTAACATTTCGGCCCTATATTAATTTCGGCCTGTTAAAAGCCCGTCATATAGTTGGGCCTAACTACGGCCCGGTTTGCATCCGGCCTGCTCGCAGCCGATATCTGATTGGGCCAAACAAGGACCGAGACAACTTTGGCCTGTTAAAAGCCCGTGAATTGATTCGCACAATCATGGGCCGGGGTCCATTTCGGGCTGCCGCCGGCCCGTGAGCTATTCGGCACGTTTCAGGCCCAGCCTACTTCTCAGCCTCCTAAAAGCCCATTGAGTTTTCTTGCGAAAAGAGGGTCGGGGGTTACTCGGCCTATTAAAGGCCCGAATCTACTAGTGGGCCAGTTTGACGGGGCCCATGATGCGGATCATACATCGTGATTGCATGACGGCCCGATTATGTACCGTAATTTTACGGTTTGGCCGGTTTACTGCGAAGACAAGATATATATACAGTAAAATAACTGCAGCATCGTGAATAAGAAAAAACCTAGACTATACAATAAAGAAATTACGGCATATTACATCCACTGGGCATCAAAGTTCGCCACTATGATAATAAAGCACAAGCAGACAGCAGATTACATACACTGGGCATCAAAGATCGCCACCAGTGCAAATAAACACGCCGACAAAATAATATACAAAACCGACAGCACTTCAATAGAGTTCAAGAAAGGTTAGCCCTGCTGGGGAGCTGCAGCGCAAGCAGCTGAGCAAGATGATGAGACTGCGCTTGTTCAACACTTATATCTTCCTCACTCTGAAAGATAAACAAGCAGACAGATGACAGGTTTTGCACATAAAAGTATCAGTGCTGACAATTCATCACATTTCTTACTGACGAATAAAGTGACACAGTTTAAAATTGCATTAACACAATATGGTATTGTTCAGGTCAAGACATGGCAGGAATTGACATTGTGAAGGAGTTGGCAGCTTCACGACACCACTGGATTACAGATCAAGAACTCATAAGTATCAATGGTTAGTGTGCTGTCAATTTATCCCATTTCAGATTGGCAAATAAAGAGGCGGTTTAAATAATAGTAGAATGATATGACATTGTTCATAGTTAAGACATTGCAGAATATGACATTGTGCTGTAGTGGGTAGGTTCACCACACCACTGGATTACGGATGAAGAACAGAAGCATACATGCAGTGCAAAAGAAGATCACTTGCTCTGTATAGTTTAATTTACATGGTATGAAGAAGGAACTTGGTTGTACAACTGAAAACTTAAATTGAGAAGGACAAACTTTTGTTTATGAACTACATAATAAACTTTAAACATGCAATTTGATGCAAACACCAAAAATAAACAGCTGTTGCAGTCATGCCTAACCAAATATACACAACAAAGTTTGAAGGCTTGAGAAGGACAAACTTACATTACTGGTGAAGACAGGCTCTATAAAGCCCTTGTCCATGCTGATGGGGGGGGGCAATTCAAGAAGTTTAGCACAGAATGTTCTTCATAAGCATTGCCTTTATTCTACATTTTGTTAAGAGTAAATATAGATGTGATAATATACGAAAAATGGAGAATATTTAAGATAAGATGAAGAGTGATGCTACATAACCAAGTAGCTATAAATGTATGTGCAGCGATACAGGCAAAAGGCACAGCCAAGAGCAATGCACAGCTAAACTTCTTCAGTACCAACCTTATGGTAAGAGTAAATATAGATCTGATGTGTAGAAAATGGAGGGCAAAGGAAAATAAGCTGCAGAGTGATGGTACATGAACAACTACCTGTCAATATAAGTACACTGATAAAGGACAACATGTACTTACAAGAACAATGCAGAGCTAAAAAAATTCATTGGCATTGGATATATTCTACACTAATGTAACCATTCATACAGATCAGATAATTTGGAGCGAACAATTGATAAGCAAGCTATCATGCATACTGCTGTCACATAATGAACCAGGTATGTATGCAAGTACAGTGATACAGGACAACAGGTACTAACAAGAGCAAAGCAGCGGGCAGCATATTTGCGATATCCTGTCGTTCTTTTCAAACCGGAATTCTTCTTCGAGCTGATTTCCTGCAAAAAAGATCCGTAAGGCACATGCGGAAAAGTAGAAGTTCAAATTGTCATGTGATTTCATAGACAGTACCTCATCCTGGGAACGAGACCAGTGCATAACAAGGTTTTTCCATTCAATGTCTTCTAAATTTAGCACAGGAGACTTCACCGGAAATTCGTTTATAGACTTGCCATCAAAGTGTGATTTCCTCAGGTAACACCGATACTGCTGCAATGCTTCCTTGAAAAGCACAAGCAAGCTTTGCTCGTCATGACTATCCAGATTGACCCTCACCTAGTTACAACAATGTAATGTAAATCATTGATGTGTTCGATCAGCAGAAAACAGGAAAATAATAACCATGAATAATAGCACTTACACGTAAGTTGGACAGGAAGATGTGAAAATGGTGTTTGTCTTCACTATAATCTTCCCATGATGGGAATATATGCACGTAGTCCCTAACAACATTGAAAGCATTGTCTTTTAAACTGGGAATAAATGGAATGGGGTTCCAATCTGCAGGAATTGGCCGTCTCTGCAGTTGGGATAGGTCTTCGGCCGGTGGACTTGCTGTACTTTTTGCTGGAGTGGGATTTTTCTGTGGTACGGCTGGTGCTATGGCAAATGAAATCGGTATACCTTTTGCTGGAGTGCAGGTCCTGTGTGGTGGGGCTAGTGGTGTGGCCAGTGAAGTATGGGTACAGTCTGCTGGAGTCGGTCCTATGTTTTGTGTCACTGGTTGTACAGCCAATATAAGTGGGGCGCTGTCTGATTTCTCCGGCACCACCACGTTTTTCAAGGACTTTGCTGGTGCTCCTTCAGGTTCGGCAATCACCCTCTTCCTTTTTGATGTCTGATGCACAAGAACAACATTTGAGTGGAAAAACATGGTATGACGACAGATGGAATATGTATTGATAATGGATGGGCATAGCATCTCGAGTTATATGATGAGTAAACTAAGCAGATGGTGGTGCAACAAAGTAGAAGAAATGCAAGACAACATATGCAAGATACGCGCAATCAATAAAACCTTGCCAAATTAGAACAGGCACCTTGATGGGTGAACAGGACAGGCCATCTGCCTTTGACTCCTCGAGGTTAGAATAGTCATTAGAATGATATTCTGAACAAGAATCAACAGGTGGGGAGCGTACGAGTTTCATTGCTTCCAAAATGGCACTCAATGCCTTGGTGCCAATTTTGTAAGTCATTGCAGTGTTCCACAATATTCTTCTGATGCGCGGATTCTGATATTCACTGTAATTGCGTATAATATCTGAGAACCATGAAAACATAAATAGTTGTGAGATTATCTTTGTAATGCAGATGATATTCTAATATAGGGGCGCCCCTGTAAACACTTATGTGCTATCACTGGATTCTGATGAGAGAGCTCATGTGTGCTGTAATATCGTGCGTGCATTTATATAATCTGGCACAAGTACACAAAAAATAGGCTCCAGAAGTAAGGATAGCTGGCAGATGATAGGTTCATAATATACTGTATAGATAGTTTATTGCCAAACCATGATAACAAGAGCACACAACAACTAGGCAGATCATAGTGTACATAACAGGGGTACACCATAACCACGATATATAAATCGGGAAAGTGGAACTGGCTTGAAAATACGGTGTTGTATTGCCGCTAGTAATTGAAAGCCTATCGATCGCGTACAGGCCAGCACTATCGAACATGGTAAAGAAGAGCAAGCAGATTTTGGATAATAAAATGTTGGTTGCGCAGTGCCCACACATGATGAACCAGAGCGCATTAAGAATGCAACTCCCAGCTGTCTCTCGACCATTTCAGGCGGTTGGATGAAGATCCTACGTCTCCTAACCCTTCTTCTTCCTCGTCTGTGATTCTTCCCATACAGAACACCGCACGGGCCGCCGGCCGGACCACCGGCCCCCACCGCCTGTGTTCCTCCGCCACCCCCACCCCCACCCGCGTCGAGTTTTCTTCGTTCGGCGAGGCCCCACAACCACCCGAGCCCCTTGGATCGCACCGGCGAACTCCGGCGAGCTCTGAAAAATCGACTGACCCAATTTTGAAATTTAGTCTACTGTGATTTAACTAGTGTGGAATATAAAAGGGGAAAACCATAAGCATTGGGAGTATAGTGTTGAGCGTGCCATGGCGGATCTGAAGGTGCAAACCGGACAAAGGCAACTTCGCAACCAAGACAATAAATCAGAGTAAAGCAATGTCGATCTATTTTCTTGCTGCGATAAATAAGTTGAGCAGATACGAAAGAGTACCGCCTCTGGTGCGGCGCCGTGTACGCATCTGGTGAGAATTCGACGATGCTGTGGTAGCGATGGCTGTCGGCAGCGTGGAAGCAGATCTAGGAGGGTAGACGGTGGCGGCGAGGCGCGGTGGACGAGACGGTCGTAGGAGCGGCGCCGGTAAGGTGGACAACTGCGGGGATGAAGCGAGAGGACGGGATGCAAGGATCCCAGTCCGAAGGCGTGAATGAGAGAGGTCGATCTCTTGTAATGGACGGCGGCGTCTAGGTATCAGCTCCGGCAAGGTGGAGGAGGATGGCGGTGGATGGGGTGGCGGACGGCGGCGGATGGAGGAGGGTGGGGTGGAGAGGGTGTTTTGGCGCCCACGGAGTACGAATGGGGAAAAGGGAGGTAGAGAGGAAGGGGGGAACCATGTAGTCGGGGAGCGCTTGTCTCAAATGCGAGGAAATTTACAAACTTAGCCCCCGTTTCAAATTTCTACTACGTACATCACAACAACATTAGTCAGTTGGGGATAGGACGGTAATCTCGCATACACCGAATATTTGCCGACGAGAGTTTGTTTTTGGCGCCCACCGTGTATGAATATGAATCGGGGAGGGAGTCGATTTCGGCCGAGGGCACACTGTGTTTTGGCGCCCACCGTGTATGAATCCGGGTGAGAGGCGGTTACGTCACGTTTGGGTGAAATTACAAACCTACCCCTATCGAAACCTATAGAAATCCAGCAGATAGGCTTTGCGCGGCAGGGATAGGCAGTAGTGATTTCCATCTCGCAGATTTTGGTTTCGGGCGGTTACTGCGACTTTCCCCGCTTCGTTCAAATTTTGCACAGTGCACGTTTACCGTGCCAACTCAATTCGAATCCCGTTTGTATTCTACTATTTTTTTTCGGGCGGGATCCATTTTCAATTGGAATTACATTCTATATACATCATTTTTTACATATATACTTTCAAAAGCACAACACCATTTATACATAAATATGGTTTACAAATGGCATGATCTCAGATTCATAAGGTTGTATCCATCAATTTGGATTTTCAAATATTTGAAACCACTTTATGTTGAAATCCAATGTATGCATTCCTCGCTAACTGTCTCCAATTAATGTGTGTTTCATGCGGGTTTTTTTAACTTCTCAAACATGTATAATGTGTTTCACACACGCAACATATAGTGTAATCCCGTTTAGACACTAATTGCATATAAACCATGCATTGTTTGTAATTGAAGAATCTATGGATCACCAATATTGATAAACTATATAACATTACACGTGTGCCCAAATTCAAATGAATATGCATGTTTGATACACCAATTTGCGTTATGATATTATCGATGTCGTGATCTCCAGTTTAAATATTTGAATCCCCTTTAATCCAGATATTCGTCTCATATAGCTATCACTCATGCTTATATAGGACTATCTCTCTGGACCTATACGCGTTCATCGTCTCTCAGGCATCTCTCGTGCTACCTGTATGTCGACAATGATCTTTTATCTTCGTAACACACTGACGGTACTCTCTCCATCGACCTTCATCACTCTATCTCTCTCTAAGTATATCTCGCTCCCTGCTATGTGTCTCTAGCTATGATTCTCCATGTGGAATCTCTTTCTCTCACACAAACACAAAACTTTGTCTCCCGGGGTCTCATTTCTCTCAACTATTCCCATGTGTGCCACTCGCACACCCCTCATACAGAGATGTCTTTCGCTCCTTAGATATGAGAACCTACGACTCTTCCTCTTCAATATCTCTTTCTCACACACAAACACAAACTCTGTCTCCCAGGGTCTCATATTTCTCCATTGTTCTCTTGTATGTCGCTCAAACACACCCTCTCTCCCTAGAGATATCTTGCGTTCCCTCATATGTCTCTCTAGCTATCACTCTCGTTGTGAAATATCTTTCTCTCTCGCAGACACAAAACTCCGTCTCTCTGGATCTCATTTCTCTCTGATATTTGTTTGTATGTGACTCACATGCACCCTCTCTCTATCTCTCTCACACCCACACACATAACCCAGCCTTCTGATCCACTCGACTCCTATCTCTAGCGCACACTAGCTAGCATCTTTATCTTTCTATTTATCTGTTTCTCCATCAACCTTCTTTCTCGCCCTCACTCTTGATTCCTATCACGCACACTACATATGTTTCTCTCTACATGCATGCAGTCAAGTGCCCTCTCACACACATATATAACTTCACCCTTTGAACCACCCGACGGTCATCTCCGACACCCAAACTAACGGATGTCTCTCTAGCTAGCATCTCCATCTCTGTATCTATCTGTAGTTTCTCCGTCAACATTTCTTTCTCGCACGGAGTCTTGCTTCCTATCACCCACACTATATATGTCTATCCATACATATGCATTTATAGGTTGATCTCTTTTGCACAATCGTTGCGCCTCACCCCCTCTGCTCGCCATAGATGCATGCTCCAGCCCACGCCACTATCTCTTAAAGACAAAAACACATGCTCAATTGTCGGGCCTTCTTCCCTGCATTCTCACATGCATGCATATTGTCATACCGATCCGTCTCTCCCATGTCGTTGATCTTAGGACTTATGTCTTCTTTCTTTTATCTCGATCATGCGCGCGCGCACACACACACATCCCACGTATACATGTATACCTCTCACACATGCACGTTCAAGGTCTCTATGTCTCCATACGTAGTTAATTACCCTCAATCCTAACGCCACATCGAATCGTTCTCCTCTTTTGTGCACATAACTTCCGCCTGGATGGGCAAAACACACACTCACACTTAACAATCTCCTTCTAGCTACCCCCCCGCCCCGCGCGCCTCTCACTCTTCCCCTATATCCCCGAAACCAATAAGACCATCCCTTTGTTTAATTCCCGCCTACATGCACCATCGATATATAGTAGTCTTCCGTGGTGTCTCTCGAACAAACACGTTCTCTCGATGTCAAATCCTCTCACGCGCACGCACCTTCTCTTCCCTCCTACGGGCATTTTCTCTCTCGCACCCCATCGTTGGTGGCCTCTTCCATACACATCACCTCTCTATGATGAAGCCATCACACTTAAATTACATCCGCCACAGAGGACCCCGGGACACACACACGCACGCGCGCGCGCGCGCGCACACACACACACACACGCATGCACGCACACATGCATGCACGCACCCCCCCTCACACACTAAGACTCCATCTCTCTCTCTCTCTCTCTCACACACACACACACACGCACCCCCCACACACTTAGACTCCATCTCTCTCTCTCTCTCTCTCTCTCTCACACACACACAAACTAAGACTCCATCTCTCTCTCTCTCCTCTCTCTCTCCCTCACACACACTCTCTCTCTCTCTCACACACACACACCACACACTAAGGCTCCATCTCACACACACATGCTCTAGGCGGAGCATTTGTTCCTACCACCCTTCATCCAACCTTACCCGTATGATAAACAATCACCTTTATTTACTTGCATAACATGGACAGATTCCACTTTACTTTAGTAGTCAGCAAACTTATCATCTGTATACCCTTATAAAAAATGAGTTGGCGATGATGGTGTGCCTGCCATCTTGTAATACAGACCGTATGATCTATATCTGATGGATAGGAAGCAAACTATGATAATTTTACAAAAGATACCCGCACCTCTCTCCACATCATTATATCCCGCAACCTCATTGCTCAGCAATTAAAAAAGGAATAAGTCTCTGGAACAATCTAGCATGCATGGTGGCCGCTGCCGCCTGCCGGCGCCGTCCATCCCCATGCCTCCGCCCATTCCGACCACCAGTCACCACCACGCTCCACTCCTCCTCGCCTTATCTCTCATCTTTCATTTTTTCGATGACATTCTCGAGATACCAGTTTTCCGATAAAATTCTCGAGATATCATTAGTTTTTACACATGGGATTACTCCTGCATGGGTCAATCACAACAGGTGTTTTGTAAAAAAATGCATATTGATGTTCCGTGCAATGCACGAGAATCTTGCTTGTAATTATATAACGCAAATCACGAGCAGGAAGTGACATTTTTTTGACACAACCACGTTAACATGGCCACGTAAATCACGAGCAGGAAGGAGAAGGGAAGCGGGCTGTGGAGTAACGTTTTTTACCACAATTTCTTAGGAAACTGAGTGCAATAATTGAGTAGTTTTGCAAACTACCATTACTACTACACCTGAAACGGTTCAAAACCTATACTCCCTTGCCAGCGCGCGCTTCCCGCGTGAAACGGTCAGCGTCGCCTGGAGCGTCAGTGCCGCATTAATGCCCGGCCAGAGCGGAGGCGACCTCTCACTGGCGCCGGCTTTGAAGTGGCGCGACGGCCGAGAGAGCGCCGCTTCCCGGTGCACGCGACTGCTCCGCGTCGAGACTGGCCATAGGCCCTGTTTGGATCCATGGGTTAGAGTTAGTTTGAGCTAGTTGGGGCTCAAATAGCCCTAAAGTATCCAAGCATGAGGGTTTAAATTGGAGCAAGTTGCACCGAACCCACCAAAAAAACTATCCCACCCAAGAGGTGCTAACTGGAGATAGTTCTCATTGGGACCACTGAAAAATCACTTTTCTCTCTCCATGAAGTGCATTTATTGTCAATCTAACCCTGTCACCCAAACACCTCTTTGGCTACAGTTAGTTCAGGGTTAGTCATGAGTTAGTCTAACCTCTAGCTAAGTTAGAGTATCAAACAGGAGCAGTATAGGACATGCAAGTTGCTCAAAGCATACAGGCAAATTCGTACGTGAAAGGATTTTTTTCTTTTTGAAAACGGAACGTGAAAGGAATTTTTTTAGAATGCTCTTGGCATGTCGCTAACATGTGATAGTTAACCGACCTCAATAGACGGCAGAAACGCCAGCCCGCCGCACTTTGATAGAGACGAGGAGGGAGAAGCGATACAGGCTGCTGGATTACTAGAGATAGGTGTCGCACGGAAGCCAAGAAATATGGTGATAGCGTGGGTTAGCCATGTACTAGTATGATGTAACTACACTGGGCTGCCGTGTTTCGTACTCTTCCAGTCCACTGTGGAGATGATTGGTTAATTTTATATCGCTGAATAATATTAAATATTATGAGTGCAGACGCTCCACCACGAGGTTCCTTGCTCCTTCTCGGTCGTCCGGAATCTATGTTCTTCCACTCTATTTTTTTACGTGAGCTTTGTTCATCCTTTTGCCAACACGCGAGACATCTAGCATCAAGGCGCACGTGTTATGCAACGATCGTTCCATCTATATGAAGAACACGTGGCACTGGAACTACGAGACGGACATGTACCCAGGAGTGGACGTACGAACCTGAGTAATGTAGCGCAGTAAGTGAAGTAGAAAGGCACAAATGGTATGAACATGCGTGGCATACAGGGTGTGTTTGGTTGCGTTCTCGTCTCAGCATAGTTGTTCCCTCTTCATGCATGCTCAACTCAACACCCCTCTTCATGCATGCTCTCTTCATGCATGCTTCTAGTGTATTTGTGCTAAACTAGTGTGGACTCATGCACCCTCCATACACTCTACCAAACACCCAAAAGTAGGTCGAGAAGGGAACTCTTGGGCGGCATTTGTCTCTTACTACGTACTACCACTAAATGTTGTACGTGCAATGCACGGTGATGTTATGGAGTACGTGTCTAAGTACTCTACTACTACTATATTAGTTGGAGGCACATATTAACTTTTATATTTGTTTACGTGTATGCCCCGAGACCTTCCAACTAGACGTGTCTTTCTCTCCAGGTCGCACTTTGTATCGTTCATACAGCTAAGTACTACTACGTGTGGTCTCCGACCCAGAAGTGGAAGAAGTGGAGACGCTCTACCACGCTGTTTTTTTACGCTGGGCTCTACCACGCTGTTCATGTCCCACTCCTTTCGCTGACGTGTGGGACATCCAGCACGTGCCGTGTTTGGCACCCTTCGTCGTAAGAGTTGAAACGCTAGCATTCATCAGAAATAAAAAATAATTATAAATCGGCAGTGATACTATTTTTTTGCGAACCAATCAGCAGTGATACTATACCACGCGGTTTCCTTGCTCCTCGATATCGGAAAGAATACTTCCGTTCGCCAACATGTGGGACGTCGACCATCCTGGTCCACTTGCCATGCACGCAGAACTCCAAGGGAGAGTCACCCAGGTCGTCGCGCCGCAGTAACAATGACTAATGAGCCGTCAAATCACAGGCCCACTTCCCACTTTGAAGTTGCTCGGACGAAGGAACCATCATGACTTCGTTGAATTCCGCTTCTTGAAGAAAACTACTGTACCAGCAGTACTGCTAGCTACAGTATTTACTCCAACAGAGGCCTCCTTTCGTTCATAGGATAGGAATATGAAAATCATAGGAAGTGAGATGACATGCATCTCAATTCCTATAGAGAAAGAGATGCCATTTGATGCATAGGATAGGAATTTTTCCACTTAGTCTAGGCTAATGTACTGGTAATTTGCTCTAAAAACTACAGTAGTAACTAGTAGTACTGGTACATGCTCGTACTCAGACACAGACACACACACTAACTACTAGTACTACTACTTCTCACATGCTGGCCAGACGCCGTCGTTCTCCTTCCCGGCTTTGTCGGCGACACCCCACCGTGCTTGGATCTCCGCCGACCTCTCCGCAGCAGCGCGTGCGTCCTTTTCTTTCTTGCGGCGGCGGGCCTCTCTTTTCTTGAGTGCTTTCTGACTTTTCCGCTCCCTCTGTGCGGCTTTGGCCGCCTCTTGCTCTACCGCCCATTCGGCCTTGGCATCTTCAAATTCCTCCCACATAGTTGTGAGGTCGCGAGCGGCGATGAACTCGGCACGGCGGGATGCCATCGCTTCCCTACCATTTTGTGTGCGTTCGTGGGCGGCGAGGAACTCGGCGCGGCGGGATGCCATCGCTGCCTTACCGGTTAGTGTGCGGCGCGGTGGCATGAACGACGCTTGGTGAGAGCTCTGGGGTGGAGTGGCCGGACAACCGTATAGTGCATTGGTTTGTCAAGAGCTCAAGGACAGAAGACGAAGCAAATTAGGATTCCCCTTCAATCCTGGTCATTTATTACCGAGTAAAATGCATTGGCGGTCATCGAACTTGTCTTGATAGCTCACTTTGATCATTGTATACGAGATATGGTGATTATACGGTCGCTGGCTCAGCGTATAGCTCCGTATTTGTATGGTTGACCAGTCAAACAGTCCGCATGCGCCTGAAACGGTCACCGTCTCTCCAGAATGTCAATGCCGCATTCACTGGACTTAACTGCAGGTGCAATTGGTGTGTCACTGACATGCGGGCCAGACGCCCGTTGGGCCCACATGTCAGACACCCAAACGCATCTGCAGTTAAGTCACTGAAGCAGCGTCCGCATTCACGCCCGACGAACCTACTCCGGCGCCAGTTGTCCATCCGTCTGCCGCGGCTCATTGCCATTCGCCCGCTATATTAACTTGAGCCCCAGCTCCCAGCCATAGCCAAAGACCCACACTTATTCTCCTCCGGTCCCTTCCTTCTGTCGGCACCACTTCAACCATGGCCTCGTGGCGCTCCGAAGCTCTCTTGGACGTACTGTCGCAGGAGCAGACGAGGGACATCGGCGGCTCCGCTCCGGGCGCGCTCCAAAGCTCTCTTCGACGTACTGTCGCAGGAGCAAACGAAGGAGATCGCCGGCACCCCCCGGGCCGCCCTCCGCCGCCACGACCACGAAGCCGGCGCGCGTGCGCGGGCGCAGCCGGCAGCGAGGAAGAGTAGTACACGGTAGGTCGCCGCCGCTCTGGTCCCGGGAAGGCCACCGCTACTCCACTCAGTCGACGCCAAGCTTGGTGGGGTAAACATCGGCGGCCGATTAGCCGCTTGACGGCGACGTGGAGGCGGAAATCTTCATAACCTTGTGCTCCGGCCGGAGGAGGAGGTTATCGAGGCGGATGAGGAGGAGGCAAAGGCAATGGCCGGCTTTCTCGGGTTCATGGCCGGACTTGGTGGTCGGGCGCCGGCGATCGTTTAGATTAGGTTTACAGTAGGTTTAGTACGGTTTGTGCGAAATATGTAATGAATTTCGTCCAGTTTGTAGGAAAAGTTTTCGAAATGTAATGAATTTCATCCGGTTATTCATCGGTTAATTTGAAATTTGCTTTGTTTGCACGAATTTCGTCCGGTTAGTTCATATAGTTGTCGAAAGGTATGCGGGCAGCATCGGATGGCATCCATCAGTGTCCTCGGACAGATGCCGGTGTAAATTTGTGGGCCAGCGCTGGAGATGCCCTAACTATCATGCTATAATCGCTAACAATCCTCCATTATTTGGCAGGGAACAGTTATCCCTCGATCAAAATCAGATCCGCGGTGTTTCGCACTCCTCCCGCGTACGAGTGTAAACTCTTGCTTACATAAAAATGGAGCAAGTGGACGGCACTGTAGCACGTCATATCACTCGAACTAGCCCGCCTAACGAGCGGGAAAGCACCGCCCTCGTCATTTTGTTCTGGATTTCTATCGATCGATCGCGCGAAAATGTTACGCTTCGCAAGTTCTAAAGGAAAAGGCGGCACACTTACGACTCGTACGCGTCGCAACCCCGACAGTCCGGCTCGCACGCCGCTCACCAAAGGGGACACGCGTTGTCTTGCAATTTCACTGACATGTGGGACCGTAATTGAATAAACCGTCGATAGCCGAAATCTAATCGCTCGGCGGGCGTCGGCTGAGAAGAGAGAAACGGGGGAGGGAGAAGAGATCGCCCGCCCGCCGCGCACGGACTCCAAGAAATATATGGTGATAATGTGAGGTGGGCCATGCTGGAGTCCGGACCGCTTCCGGAGCCCGCTCTCACCGCCCTGGCCCCTCAAGACGCCAGCTGCCCGCTGCATGCATAGCAAGTAGTCCCCGCTTATGTGGAGGAGAGAGAGGCATTGACAAAGTCAAGGAGTAACAGTGGAGACAATAGCTTTCATCAAAAATAAACAATGAATACTCGTTGCTCGTCCTCTATATCGGAAAGAATACTTTCATTCGCCGACATGTGGGACGTCGACCATCCTGGTCCACCTGCCATGCACAAAATTATCCTGGTCTACCCCGGTCGTATCGCAGGCCCAACCTTTCCCACCGTAAGTTGTTCGGACGAAGGAACCATCATGACTTCGTTGAATTCCGCTTCTTCAAGAAAACTTACTGTACCCGCAATACTGCTACCACACGCGAAGACTGGACGGCACTGTACCACGTCATATCACTGAAACCCACTAGGCCAAACTAGCCCGCCTAGGTCATCTATTTTGGAACGGAGGGAGTACGTCTCTGCACTGCTATGATTTTGTGTTGCACGTTCTCTGTACTTTTGCTACGATTTTCCTACCCTATGAACCAAATGAGGCCTGAATGTATGTCGACTATTGTCTGATCGATCGCTAAGCCTACAATTTTAGGAGCTAGGGCTATTGGTCGATCGATGAGGGATAAGTATAAGCGTACCACGAGCTCATCAGCCCCAACGTTTCTCTTCGGTGAGTGTTTTGAAAGTACTATAGCTCGCATAGTAGCTAGCCTACTAACACCAAGAATCATTAAACAAGCCCTACTGATATGATAAACATTTCAAACTTACATCTAAGCATGCCATATATTACATCAAAAGCTGGTGAGGATACATCTGTTTCCATAACTCGGAGAGGGTTTCCATGATTCATCGCATGATTCACTATCAAACAAAAGTAGCAAGATCTGCCCACACAAGACAGTGCACTAGCCCTAAGATGGTTTGATAACACACATCATTATGGTAATTAAACACATGGCAACGCAAACTACCCTGAAGGATTAGCGCGACCAACTATTTCTTGTCATCGATCTCTCGGGCAATGGCCACAGCATGGACAACGACATGGCAATCGATTTCTGGGGCGATGTCCACAAGACTGACCGCGACATCGAAATTGATCTCTGGGGCGATGTCCACAGGATGGACAGTGGTATCGGAATCGATCTCCGGGGTGATACCAACAGGACGGGCCACGACATCGGAATCATCAAGGACAACCACCGGCACCTGCACAACACTAACATGTTAGCAAGCACATTGCAAATAATCAAAAAGCAAGCGCATTGCAAATAATCAAAAACCACAACTATGGTAATAAGCCATTATTTTTTACCTTGTGTAGCTCACCGGGGGATCTCATCCCCCCGGGGGCCATCTCCTCGTCCTCGATGGGGGCCATCACCTTGCCAGGGGAATACTACTTCTCAACGGCGACTATCTCCTCAAACTCGGTCTTGAGCCTCACATAGGTGGCAATCAGAGCTCCTGGGGTAGGCACAATCACTACAGGAATCAGCTACTTTGCCGTCCGCCAAGGCGGACGGCAAAGGCATGAATGGCGGACGGCAAAAGTAGACGGCAAAGAAAGGGCCGGTAAAGAGCTACTTTGCCGTTTGCTTTTGGTGGCGGACGACAAAGGGGCCTTTGCCATCAGCGGCTGACGGCAAAGGGCATGGCTCTTTGCCATCTACTGGCACACGGCAAAGACTGCAGGCTCTTGGCCATCTGCTGGCAGATGGCAAAGAGACCAAATAGGCATTAATTCTGTTTCTTCTTATATCAATTCATTTTCATAGAAAATCAAACACACACACACACACACACACACACACACATATATATATATATATATGTATATATATATGACCAATATAGCATATCCAACACATATTACCAATACTCATGAACACATATATATCCAACACATGTTATCAATATATAGTCATGAACACATATATATCCAACACATATCCATGAACACATATCCAACAAATATTACAAGGAATGATCTAAAACTAAATATCTATTTTCCTAAAAACTATCTTATTACTAAGATCTTCTCTAGATCTTCTTCTTTTCTTCCAACCTGCATAACAAAAACACTAAGAAAGAGAGAATGGGTTAGGAGTAGAAATGTAGCATTTCACTTGGTGAAATGCAATGCTGTAGGAACCAGTACTTGAGATCAAGATAATCTTAGGTAAGATCCTGATTTTCAAAGTAATCTTAAATAGAAAGCCAAATAGAGTAAACCAATACCTAAGAGCCAAAGGAGAGAACCAGCCAAGGACCCAATCAAGAAGCCACCACAATTAGCAGTTAGTTAAATGCCAACACAAAGACCACTATCAGTACTAGCTCCAGGAATTTTTTTTTGAAAAATCTAGCTCCAGGAATTAAGCCAACTAAAAACTAGTGATTAAAGCCAAAGATTAGACTTCATCACCACAATCAGTTTTGTCCAGTGACAATAGGTACATGTCACTGTGCAATGCCAAAAACAAAGTTCCAGGAGGAGAATATACATCACAACCAGCCAACCAGACCAAGTCCCAACACATCCAGCCACAAGCAGCTTAGAAGAGGTAACCATTAAGGAGAGGTACAGAAGACCTCAAGGTATACTTGAGGGATTATGTGCTCAGACAGCCTGGAAGTGCCAAGGCTAGTTCATCACAGCACAGGGATAGCCACATGTAAATTAAGCCTAAGAGAGGGGGGCTCAGACCAGCATCACTGTCCAAATCAGATGTAGTATCTATCTTATCAGTAGACGACTAGGAAAGTAACAGCCAAAACCAAGTATAGCATCTGTTCATAGGCTATTAGAAAGAGACAAATAGAAATAGCCAAACCAAGTGGTATCTGTTCATATCAGTATTAGAAGTAAAATAACTACGAACACGTGAGTATCTGTTCATGAGTAAAGTTACTGACCAAAGTAACAATTCCAGGATCAAATACACAGAACAGAGCAGTACATGAGTATATATACTTCACAAATACACATAGATGGTCACTGACCAAAACCCTGACACAGCAAGAATCCATCACAGAGAGCTCCAATACAAGTTAATGCTCATCTACAGCAGCTAACCACAGCTAATAGAGCCTCACATCCAACAAGATCAAATGCTACAACTATGCGTTAGAGAGATCAGGAGGGGAGCAAGGACAAGCTCACCAAGAGGAGTTGTAGCCGAAGCAGGATGCAGCCACACCATCACTATGGTGTGACCAGCATCACAACCAACACCACCACAACAAGTCGGAGCTTGCCAGAGAGCACCACAACAGCGGCGCCAGTGAGAGCACGGGCACGAAGGCGCCAACCAGGGGTACCGCAGCACGGAGGCGCCACCCAGGGGCACCGCCGCGCCACGGCACATCCAGCACCGCCGGAGGATCCTCACCGTGACCGAACCTAAATGCACATCCAGCAATCGACAGTACTGAGCCACAAACAGAGCAAGCGAGTAGGCACGGAAAAAACATGGCGGAGGAGCGGGACTCACGCGCGCTGGAGCTCGTCGGGATCGGGATCTTCGGTTGCGGCCGCGGCGAGCCAGAGCAGCGCCACCACGCAGATCCCCGGGGCCCACCAGCGCCCCATCTCTGCCTCCCGGTCGGCCTCAGATCTCCCATGGCGGGCGGGGCGCAGAGGAGCTCGGTGCTCAGCTCCCATGGCGGAGGCGGATCTTGAGGTCGGGGCGACCGGCGACAAGGCTTCCGCGGAGGGGCGGCGAGCTTGTGGGAAGGTGGCGGCGCGCGACGCGGCACAGGCGGCAGCACGAGGCGGCGGGGCTCCTGGGGTCCGGTGAGGTGGCAGCACGCACCGGCGGGAGGAGGCGAGGAGGCGCAGTGGCGCGGGGTCGAGGAAGGCGGGGTCGGGAGGCTCTTGGCTGTGGGGCGGGCGTCGTCAAATCCCGCCGGAATTGGCCGGCGTAGCTTCTCGCGGGAGGGAGAGGGAGAGACGAGCGGGAGAGAGAGAGAGGGGTGGGGCAGAGAGATAGGGGCGGAGAGAGAGGGGATAGAGATAGAGGAGGTGGGGCAATGGTTTTTTTTACCGCAAAAAAAGATAGCCCCCTCTTTGCCGTCCGCCAGCAGATGGCAAAGAATCTTTGCTGTCCGCGAGCAGACGGCAAAGAGTGGGGTGGACCGTTGTAGTATACAGGCATCCGGTGGCACCTCTTTGCCGTCCGCTGACACATGGCAAAGATTCTTTGCCATCTGCCAACTGACGGCAAAGAAATGACAGATGGCAAAGACCTTCTTTGCCGTCTGCCAGTTCTTTGCCGTCTGTTGTTTGGTAGCTGATGGCAAAGACCTTCTTTGCCGTCCGCAAGTAGATGGCAAAGATCTGGCAGACGGCAAAATCCTTGATTCCAGTAGTGGGTGGGGCCCTTGCTGTTCTTCCAACTTTCTTTGAGGAGTTCGTCCGCCAACGTCCTCAACTCTTTGGCTAGTGCTTGTTTCTTGGAGTTCTTCGTCTCCATGGGTTGGCCCGCCAACATGTTCAACTCGTTGGTCGGTGCTCGCTTCCTGGAGATCGCTGTCTCCAGTGGGTTGTCCGCTGGCAACTCTTTGCCTAGTGCTCCAGGATCCATCAATGAACTGACAAACAAAAAGCAATCAAAAGGAAACCACAATCGCAATGAAAACGGGAAAAGAATAGGATGTGAGAATCGGTTGGTGCTTCGCAAAAAGAAGATTATTGGAATGAAAATATAGCAACATAACTGATTTGCCCACCTTTCCTTCATCGGTAGAGAAGAAAAATGGTAGAAGTGAGTAGCCTGGAGTGAGGTTTTCTTCAAGAAAGGGAAGAAAGGGCTTGAACGAGCGTTCCAATGAAATGATCTTCGTCCAGTCCAACTTGGAGGCCACCTTACCACTACTGGTAAAGGTGTGGGTTTTGTGATATGACGGGTCATGACAGCCACATCGGGGTGACAGGTGAGTCTCGACTGTAGCACCTCGCTGTGATTTGGTGGATGGCACGCGGGCCCGGATGCTTTGAAATGTCATTAACTTGATTTTAGTCTCTTTAGTATTTGGGTACAAGCATGGATGAGGATAACAAGTTTTAGTCCCACTACTTTTAGTCATGAGACTAAAACATATCAAAGCACTCTCTCAGGCTGGTCATAGTGGGGAGTAACTTAGACTAGTGTCATGCATATGACACTAGTGTAAGTTACTACCTCCATAGTGCAAAGTAACATAGTAGTAATATCATAGATTGCTTCATTTATTATCTCATAGACTCATTTTGCCTCAGAAAGCGCTATGTTACAGTAACATATTATGTTACCACAAGCACTCTTTCCTCATTAAATACTTGCCACATAAGCAAAATTGTCTTGGGATGTGTTAAGTTACTACCTAAGTTACTCCCACTATGGCTAGCCTCAATATTGTGCACTGCGACCAAGGCGGAGAGGAAAACGAGAGAACTACATAATTAATGCATGAGTTTAATTAGGGTAGTTTTGTAAAGTACGAGATACATTCCTCCCATCGCAAAATCCCTTGGTTCATGAGATTTGAGATTGGAGCCCTATAAACTGGAGGGGAGGGGGTACTGCACACGGTGTAGTCTAGTCACTTGTTTTTTTTTTGAGCCGAACTCTAGTCACTTGTTGAAATCTCTAGAAAGGAAAATACTCCTTTCCGGTTTACAGGTCTATACTACTCCCTTCGTCTGGGTGTGTAAGTCATCTTTAGAAAACCAAATAGTCCCAAAACACCTAGGCGCGGTGCATTAACTTCTACCTTGTTTCTTGTTTCTTGACATACGTATCAACCAATAAGAGATGAGAGGTGTGCATGCTTTTAATGACTTGCAATGGCTAGTTCATTGCATGGAATGCTATTAATTAGCAAATAAACATTGGTGACCCCAGGAGGAAATGGTGCTAAGCGCGTGGACCTATGCAAAATGAGTATCAACCAATGGATAATGGAGTTTAATTGTTAAACAATAGCAATTTTGTCTCATGCAAGAGCCTGGCTAGTACTCCAAGGAACCGCACCACGCGAGCGTTCGCAACTGCCACGTTCGGTTTGCACTTGGCTCTTTGCCTCTTCGAGAAGACGAACAATGATGTTACTCCTACTTCTACAGTATCGAATCCACTGCTGCATGTCCGTCCACCTCGTGCAGGAGGGACAGCGTGTAGCGAAAGCTTCTACTTACTGCTCCTGCCTTTGCGTCCATGACAGGTGGGCCCAACAGGTGGTTGGCCCACCTGTCATGCACCCAAAAGCAGGTGTAGTTAAGGCACCGGAGCTCAGTCCGTGAGGGAGAGGGTGTCGTAGTAATCAAATTTCTCAGGCTTGTACGAGTTGACGCGACACATCAAAGCACTGCATTCGATAAAACTCTTTTTAGACATTTCAAATGGGCTACTTCGTATGTAGGAGTAGACATATTCTGCTTCGTATGTACTCCCTCTGTTCCAAAATATAAGTCTTTTTAGAGATTTCACTATGAACTGGAGTACATACAAAACAAAATGAGTGAATCTACACTCTAAAATATGTCTATATACATCCGTATGTAGTTTGTAGTGGAATCCCTAGAAAGACTTACATTTAGGAACGGAGGGAGTAGTCACTTGTTGCAATCTCTAAAAAGACTTATATTTGGAAATGGAGGGAGTACAACGCATGCATGCATGCCGTGACTTTCCTTTTGATACTTGCATGTGTTGATTTGATGCACCTTGCCAAATTTTGACTATAAATTTAACTAACCAAATTTTCATGCATGTCACAAAAAATCACGGGGCTGTTTGCATTGTGACTATGTTTGTCTTATGTTGCCACATTATTTTTCCCACACTTGCCTAACCTGAGTTGCTCAAATTGTTAGACACACTTTGGCTTGCCTAAGGGAATCTTGCCACAATTTTTGTGTCTATGACATGTGGGGTTCACTGCTAATAAAAAATTCTTGTCTTAGGTGTGGCTAATAAAAAAGACTTATATTTAGGAACGGAGGGAGTAGAAAATATAAATAATATTGCATGTTGGGGCAAAGCACATTTCCACTAATTTTAGCCGTGGGCTTGTTCACAATTTTTACGAGGGGTGGTTGTTCATTTAATGGAGGGACTTGTAGTACTACCAGACTTGAACGATACAAAGTGCGACCTGGCACACCGTAACACCACTTGGAACAAGCGGGTAGCTATCTCAAAAAACAATCAACAACTAAAAAACACCGTGACCTGGCATGTAGTATAGTACACAATTTTAAATGATTGTTTTGATGGAGTGAAAAAGGAAAACTACCCCACTACTTATATATAGGCCGGAGCCTCCGCGCTTGCTTGCTAGGGCTTCTCTATTCACACACTCTCATCCTCTCCAGATCTAAACAAGATAGTGGTAGTAACCCTGTCTTTCTCCCTTCAAAAAACACTGGATTTCTATCCTCACCGCTGGTTACAAATCCGGACGTATCCCCCTACGCGGGTGAAGGGGAGGAGGGGCAGCGTTTAGGCCGTCGTCGATAGCGAGGGAGGAGACCCACTGCCGGTTGCACTGTTATCTCTGGCCGAGCGCCGGCGCAGGAGGTCCTCCGGTCCCTTCGTCGTTGCCTGTGGGCAGATCCGGCCTCCCGCCGCCCACCTATCCACATCCCGACGACCTTTAGGTATATCTTCATTCGAAACCGCCTTAGCTCTACTTCCCCAGCTCGCTACGTCGATGCATGTGCATCATTTTCTACCTCTCAGCCCCTCTTGATCGGATGGTCCAACGTCACCTATTTTCTTCTTCTATTGTTAGAGGTAAAGCTACTTCATGGAGTCGAATCTTGTACTCGCTCCGTCCGAAAATACTTGTCATTGAAATAATGTGGGGGTGGGGGAATTTAGTATGTACATCGGACTTGGTACAAACAGGAAGGAAATGGGATGAAAGTAGTACAGACTGGTCATCCAACCGTTCTCTTGGTCGAAAAGGGAAATATTGGGGTAACGCTGTACACAGTGGTATGACCAGGACTATATTTGCTATCCACACATAGGAGTAGGTGGCTAGAGTGAACAAAAATGGGACCAACCCAGATATGTTTCTTGGATGCTTGTTTCTCGTGGCCACAAACTATGAATCACCACTTTATGCCCCTGTTTGCATACATGGTGCTGTACTGCTGGTGCACCCACTGTCCCATGCCCTTATACCAAATATTTAGGCTCCGGTCGGAATAAAGGGGTAGAAAACATAGGTCTTGATGAAAATAGAGGAATAGGAAAGGAATGTAGGTATAAAACTATGGAACAGCGAACCGGAGGAAACTCTCAAGAGAATGTGTTTGGATGGACTATGAAATGTACAGATTTGTTTTTTTAGAGTAGCATGCTTGGCAGTATGAGATGCTATTTGTTTATTCAGCTGCACAGTGACTACTCTTGTCCTCACCTCACGTACCACACATAGGTTGATTTTTTTATTCTGGCAAACACAACACGGCAACCTGTCTAACGCATGGCAGCGAGCGCGTCCTCGGGCTTCCGCCCAAAAAATGAGTAGCGCGTGGATGTTTCTAATCCGATGGAATCAGTACTACCAGACCAGCTTTCCTATGAAACACTATTCACCTTTCCCATGTTCTGAACGGTTGGAAGGGAAATAATACGGTAGGAATTGTGTTCCTACGAAAATCCTGCACCAAACCTGTGAACCGAACGCAGCCTTAGCTGTTCTTGATATAATGTCCCTGGTAAAAATGAAGCCATGCCACTGTTTTTGCCTGTAATTGTTTGATACTCTGACACGTTTAGCCAAATGTTTTTGCCTATAATTGTTTGAGACTCTCACTGTTTCCTCTGTGCCTTTTTGTGCAAACAGGGATATCCAATTCACCTGGTTGCTGTTGTGACCTTTTGGTGCACTGCACAAAACTCTTCTTAAAAGAACTGACTTTTGTGTTGTTTAACTGGAATGTCAGATGGAACAGTTGGTTCATTTTGGTGGAACTGCACAATGGGAGATCTGTGTTCCAATCCTCATCATCCATATTGGCGCCATAACCTTCCTTTAGGTAAGAATGATATTTAATGCTGTTTTTTACTAGTACACTTGTACTCCCTCACTAACAAAACCAATTCTGAATTAGAAGGCCAATCATGTACTTGGTTTCACCAACTGGTGAGGAGTATGAGGAACATAGCATGAAGAGGAAGAAGAAGAATAACCAGTGCCAAGGCGATCTTGCTGAAGCCAGAGGCCTCAATCGAGGCTATTCAAGGGCTCCGGCAACGACTACCTTACATGTGAGACGATCCTCCAGGGAGCCCTTCCACTTCTGTTGTCTCACTTAATTAATTAGGAGCACTTAAGTACCACTAATTTATTACTGCCTAATTTTCCTGTTGGAGTTAAACAAATCTTTAGTAGGACCCTATGCTGAATCATGTACGTGTGAATGTTTGTCTATGGAGGTGAATCATGTGGTGGAGCAGGGATGGAATATTATTAGTGTCATGACATAATAGTGCTATTGTTTTTCATGTCAATTTATTGCCATTGGTTCAATGAGGCAATGTTTTGCGTATTGTCCATCATGAATTTGATGCTACTGTTTGAGTAATATGCTAATGTCTTCCTATCCTTTCTCACTAAGCTAACGAAGGTTTCACCTTGTTCCTACTTGTGCAAACAGGGATCATGTTGTGCCAATCATACATTTTAGTGGAACTACACAAGAAAATACAATGAACTGTATTCCAGCCAGTGCTTTAACTCTGCTGGAAGTTCTTGATAATCTTTCGATATAATCTCAGCACTGGTAAACAAGAGTGATTTCAACCATACATTTGAAGTGCACAAAAATATATACTATTGTGTGATTCAGTGAGTGCTTTATCATATCTTATGGGACTACATGAATAAGCTTTTTTTCTCAGGTTGGTACGGGCCTAAGGCCTTCATCCATATTAGTTTAATGTCATCTCTATTTGTATCGTTCTACTGTCATGAGAAACCTATGATAAATGGCAATGCTTTGAATGTTGAGTTGAGCTAATTGGCACTGATTAAATAAACTAATACATCTCTTTAAGCAAGACTACTATGTTGCTAACTTTACCCATTAAGATAATGAGGGTGCTTCTATTTGTTAGTGTATGTTTCATCAACTAGTCCCATTATTACAGTAATCTCACTCTCTCAATATATGTGCCAACAGGGATGCTCGATTTTGGTGGAACTGCACAAAAACTTTGGGTGCTTCATTGCCTCGACAGCTTCCGTCCTTTCCTGTCAGTCGCTAATCTCCGCTTGCTTTCTTCCTTTGCTGTCAGTCGCTTGGCTTATCTCGGCTTCCAGTCAAAGGAAATAGTAATTGATATGCTACCTCACACAGGTTGGTACTGGTCTTTATCCTGATTATTGTGCCTGTCATATGTATTGGTAATTTGGTATTGTGCTACTGTTTGCCGATTTCATAAAGGAGTAATTTGGAGCCTGAACTCGCAGGCAAATCATTACACCGGGTGATTTTAGTAGAACTGCACAAAATGATAAGATGGACAGGTACTTATGCTGCTGCTATGTACTCCAAAGTTCACTCAGACAAGCATTGATGTTGACAAGAACTGCCTATATTCATTCGAGTATCAACCGGCATCAACCAATTGTCAAACTCCAAGTATTAGGAGAGTGAACACCAAAAATATTACTTGGTGCATAGCCCAGAAAAACGCAGTCCAGTCTTTGGTCCCAACTTGTGCCTTTTGGTTATCGGCACATATGGTAGCGAACTATATGGCATGGAGTCTAAAGATTCCAGACAAGTTGGTTGACGCATATATTCATCTGGGACTTAATCAGTCTGCACACCAAGGATGCTCCATTTCAGTTGAACTGCACAAAAAATTTGGGTGGTTCATTTTCTCAACCGCCTCCTTTCTCGTTTGCAATGTAGAATTTTGGCGAGATACAGGACCAAGATGAGCCAGTAAACTAGTTGGATGAAAGTAGTGGCCAAGTTGCTCAAACCTCCATTGGCACGAGTCCACTATTTGAGGATAAACCTACAAGCAAAGTTCAGATTGTCTGTGCCGCCTCTTATGTACTCGAAAGTTTACTCGTACAAGAACTAATTTTAGCAAGAAGTACCTCTGATTGAACACCATTTACCAGTCTGTGCCCTAGGTAATTAAAGTTCGTCCATGGATCATATTGGCTGTGATCTCAATCATTTGGATGCATAAACATACTGAACATGTGTATATCTGAATCTTTTTGTGAATTATGTATGAATATTGTCGTGTGATCTATCAATCATTTGGATGCATAGATATGCTGAGCTTGTGTATATATGAATCTTTTGAGTTGTTGGTAGTGAATGTTGGCTATGAATATGAACGTGTCCTGTGAACCTGAGTTTGATATGAATTGCAACAGAACCAGTTATAACCCTTCTCCTCCTCTCAATCTGCGACTCCACTGCGCGTTTTCCCATCTCCGAGTCGTTCCCGTCCGGGGGCTCGCCGTCGTCCACCGCCTCGCTGTGTTCGGTGCGGCATGGTCAACAAACGAGAGTCATCGGAAGAGGATTGTATGTGGAGAGCCTGACGGCTGGGACCCACGAGGTCCATGGTCGCACGCAAGGAAAGTTCCTCCTTATTAAGCTGAAAAAAATGTTTCCTCCACCTGACAGCTGGGACCCACCGGCTGTATCTTCGCACGGAAGGAAGTGCCTCCTTGTTTTGCGAACAAAATTATTCATCCCGTTGACAGCTGGGACCCGTCAGATTTGGTGACTCACTTGTGGGCCTGCTAAGCGGACGTGTATGCACGACTTTGTCAACTTAATCAACAAATGATTCTAGCAGCTGGACTGTTGGATGTTAATCCAACAGCCGTGCTCCTTCTTCAACCTCTGTTCTTGCTCCTGTCTCCCATGGGCAGCACCGCGGCTGTGCTACCGCGCACCTGAACTGGTGAAGTTTCCCACTCCTCTACATCTGCGACTCCACTACCGCGTCTTCCCCATCTCCGGGTCGTTCCAGTCTGGGTGCGCTCGGCACGGTGTGGTCAACGTGGTCAACAACCGAGAGTCATTGGAAGATGACTGTACGTGAAAGGCTGACAGTGGGGACGCACCATGCCCATGGACACATGCATGCAACGGAACGCGACGAGGTCAACGTGGTGAAGGAACGAGTTCCATCAGAAGTATACTGTACGTGGAGAGTCTCAGCTGGGTCCACGGCCGCAGCAAGTAAGTGCCTCCTTGTTACGCGGAAAATAATGATTCCTCGAACTGACAGCAGGGACCCACTGGACGGGCCACTGTATTTTGCGAAAAAAACGTTTGCCCCCTGACTACTGGGACCCACCTGACGGGCCACCGCATTTCGCAAAAAAAACGCCCCCCCCCGCTGTCAGCTCGGACCCACCAGAAGTGCCTCCTTATTACGCACAAAAAAAATGAATACTCCCCCTGCTAGCTGGGACCCACCTTGGTGGGAGGCTAACTTGTGGGCCTACTAAGTTGACGGGGACTAAGGGCTTTGTCAACTTAGTCAATATGAACGATTCTAGCTCCAGTGTCACAGCCCTAGAATTTGTCTGTCATTAGTTGCATCAAGGCATTCATGCATCATGTTTGAAGTTCATGAAATTTGAAATGGGGAGGACCAAGCCCTAGCACCAAAGCAATGCAAATAGGTTCAACTTCAAAATATTTTTCAAAGAACCCAAATTGGTTTGCAAAAATGTTCATGATTAATGGAAAAGGGTGAAAACCATTTCCAGAGATGATGGATATTTTTCCAAGACATTTTTGGATTTTTGAGTAAACCATATTGTATTTGACTTTGGGCATTTAAATACTATAAATAATTTAAATGTTCAAATAAATGTTGGAAATTGTTAAGGGTCACTGAAATAATTCAGAAAGCACCCATAATTGTTTCTAGGATTTTATTAAATGATTTGATATTTTAAATCAAATCAAAAACAAATTGCAGAAAATAGAAAAGAGGAAACAGAGAGAGAGAGAGAGAGAGAGTACTTACCTGGCGCCTACCTGTGCGGCCTGCTGCAGAAGCCGGCCCAGCCCACCACTGCAGCCCTCCGTCGTCTTCCTCCCCTCGCCCCGAAGCAGCTGCGTGCTCGCACGCGCACGGCCGCGCGGCCACCTCCTGCTTGCCGACGAGCCCCTCGACGCGTGGACGACTCCCGCAGGCCGTCCCGATCCCGCTGACCGTTTCGCTCACTCTCCCCCCTCGAACCTCCCTCCTCTGCTCCCTCTCTCCCGCCCGGACCGAACACACCCGCCGCCGCCGACGAGCATCACCGCGGCCACCGTCCACCCCGTGCCTCTCCGATGAGTTCAGAGGAACCGCCATCGCCTTCTGCGTCTTCTACACCAACCCATTCGACCGCGGGAGCCCTGTAGCGTCTTCCCGGAGCTCGTCCCCAACCTTCGGCCGCCGGCGAACTTTCGAGGATTCGCGAGCTCCAGCCCCTCCCCGGCCTCGCCGTTGCCTCTACCGGATCCGCTGTGAGCTCCTCTTCCATTTCCCCTCCTCCCCGCGCTCGTTCCCGCATGCTAGCCGCCCTTTTCACCGGGGCCGTGAGCTCCTCGCCGCCGGCGATGACGCGGACAAGGCCAGAGCCACCGGAGCTAGCTACCGAGCACGGCAACGTGCTCCACACCTCACCAGGAACCTAACACACACACCAGCTTCCCCTCCCGTGCCCCCTAACGCCAACCCCGACCTCGCCCGAACTCCGGCGGCCACCTAGGTCGTCGCCGGCGCCGATTCCGGCCGCCCCGACCCCAACCGACTCCACCAGAAGTGGCGGCATGTTCCCAGCTACCCATAGCCACCCTCCGCGGCTCGTTTGGTTGCCGAAACGACCAAAACCACTCTCGCCGCCGCGTCGGGCTCGCCGGCGGTTAAACGCCGGCGACCGCTGATCCGATGACCGGCGTGGGTTGACCCCACTGCCTGGTTTGACCCCCCTCTCTCCCACTGACATGCGGGCCCCGCCCGGCTAATTAAGTTAGGTTAGTATTAACTGAGCTAGGTTAGTTTAGTTAGACACTGACACTCGGGTCCCACAGGTCAGGTTTGACCTGGGGCGCCCAGTTGACCCTGCTGACGTCACTGTGACGTGGTGCTGACGCCATAATCATTTCTGGATTTAATATTATTCAGGAAATTCCAGAAAATGCCTAAAACTTCTAAAATTCATAGAAAATTAACCGTAACTCCAAATTAAATAATTATATATGAAAAATTATCAGAAAAATTCAAGGAATCCATCTGTACCACTTTCATGCATGTTAGAACAACTTATAGCTGCTGTTTAGCACAAATCAAATAAAGGGCATTTAAATAATCACATATGGAGTTTGAATTTGAATCTTGTATTCAAACCAACTTCATTTAATCTGTTGCTAGTTGCATTGGCTCAAAACACATTCATTTTGCCATGTCATGATCATGCATCATATTGTGCATTGCATTGATTGTGTTCCCTTCTGTGTTGCCGGTATTTGTCCCCTCTCGATAGACGTGATACCGATGATGTGATCGTTGACACTGATGAAGACTCAATGTTATCTTCAGAAGTGCCAGGCAAGCAAAACCCCCTTGTTCCATTCCGATACAATCCTACTCTCTCGCTCCTGCTCTCTTTTACTGCATTAGGACAACAACGATCATATTGTTACTTGCTGCGGTAGCTGAACCCTTTATCCTCTGCATGACCTGTCATTGCCACAGTAATTAGATGAAACCCACTAGCATGAGTAGGAGTTGTTTGAGCCCTGATGTGCCTACTCATTCATGCTTGTTTGTCATGCCTGCTACTGCTTAGAGTTGAGTCAGGTCTGATTCATCGGGGATGAATCAGAGGTGTGTGAACATGTCCTACTGTGTGTGAGCTAAGTATGTGAACACGATTTGGTAAAGGTAGCGGTGAGAGGCCATGTAGGAGTACATGGTGGGTTGTCTCATTGCAGCCGTCCTCAGGAACTGAGTTCTGTGTTTGTGATCCATGATTCAGCTACTACCACGCATTGGGCCCGAAACCAATGGACCCTCTCGGCTTCTTAATCACCCTTGTCCTCTGTCCAGGAGTTGCAAGTAGTTTCTGGTGTTTGTAGTATGCTGGAGGCCGTGCGCAGCGCTGACCGTAGGGGTGGGCTGTGATGCGGTAGGCACGTGGCACGGTGTACCGGGCGCCCGTTTGGTGTCTCGGGAACCCTGTTCACATCGTTTGGGGCTGTGAGCGAAACTCCGGCCGGATCTCCTCATGGATGGAACCCGAATAGGCGATAAACCTGGACTAGAGACTTGAGTGTTTAGGTAGGCCGTGGCCGACACCCACGTTGGGCTTCCGCTTGAAGGTTGCCGAGTACATGTCGTGTAAACGGCGGTAAGTGGTGAGAGCGTGTGTGAAGAAGTACACCCCTGCAGGGTTAACCTAATCTATTCGAATAGCCGTGTCCACGGAAAAGGACCTCTGGGTTGCTTATATCAGTTCATAGACAAGTGAAAGTGGATACTCTAAAATACGCAAGATAAGCGTGAGTGCTATGGATGGCGTTCTCGTAGGGAGACGGGAGCGGATCCATAGTGGTGTATTGATATGGTGAATATGTGGACTCGTGTGCGCCACCTCAAAAGAGTTACTTGCAGTCGTAGTTCAGGATAGCCACCGAGTCAAAGCTGGCTTGCTGCAGTTAAACCCCACCATCCCCTTTGTTGATAATGAAGCATATGTAGTTAGTTCTGATGTAAGTCTTGCTGGGTACATTTGTACTCACGTTTGCCTATTTATGTTTTTGCAGAGAGACTTCGGTCTCGCTAGCAGTTCCGCGTGGACTTCGACGTTTAGCTTGTTACCTCAGCTACGATCTTGTGCCTCGGCAGGATCTAGTAGATAGTCAGGCTTCTCAGCCTTTTTCATTTATAGATGTCTGTACTCAGACATGATAGCTTCCGCTTGTGTTTTGACTTGTATGCTCTGATTGTTGGGTCATAAGACCCATGTTTGTAATATCTCGCTCCTCGGAGCCTATTGAATAAATACTTGAGTCGTAGAGTCATGTTGTGATGCCATGTTGTATTTGCACATATCGAGCATATTGTGTGTATGTTATTGAAATGCTTGGTATGTGTGGGATCTGACCATCTAGTTGTTTATCTTTAGTAGCCTCTCTTACGGGGAAATGTCTCCTAGTGTTTCACTGAGCCATGGTAGCTTGCTACTGCTCCGGAATACTTAGGCTGGCCGGCATGTGTCCTTCTTCGTTCCTGTGTCTGTCCCTTCGGGGAAATGTCACGCGATGAATACCAGAGTCCTGTTAGCCCGCTACAGCCCGGTTCACCGGAGTCCTGCTAGCCCAGTGCTACAGCCTGGATTCACTCGCTGATGACCGACACGTTCGATGCTGGGTCATGGATGCCTGTCCCTGTAAGTCTGTGCCACTTTGGGTTTACGACTAGCCATGTCAGCCCGGGCTCCTTATCATATGGATGCTAGCGACACTGTCATATACGTGTGCCAAAAGGCGCAAACGGTCCCGGGCAAAGGTAAGGCGACACCCGTGGGAATACCGTGCGTGAGGCCGCAAAGTGATATGAGGTGTTACATGCTAGATCGATGTGGCATTGAGTCGGGGTCCTGACAGCGTTGGTATCAGAGCTTGACTGCCTGTAGGATTACCAAGCCAAACTGGTCGAAGTTGAGTCTAGAAATTCTTTAGTTATATAAGGGAATTGATTGTGGGATGGAACGTAAGGCTCTTTTTATTCCTTATACCTTATGCCCTTCTGATCTGAGTCATCTTCTCTTCTACGGGGATTAAGAACTAGGCTATCTCTTCCTTCTATCAGGATCACGTGTTACTAATCCGTAGACTTATAGATTGTTGGACTTAAGCCTCGTTTCAGTTTCTACTACTTCTGTATGTTAATTGTTGATCTCGAAATCTTGATATTGTGCTTCTGAGTGGTTATGCCACCATTTTTGTGAATGTCTCAAATCTTTTCTGAGCATTTACAGCCGTTATGCTGTCCGAGTCATCCCAGGTTTCTAAGTAGTTTGATGCATTTGCAAAATCCCTTCCTTCCGTTCCGATGTTCCTTTGGGCCAGATTAACCACACTAATCGGTGAGTTGAGGTACTTTGTTACCTCGGCGTATATGTTGGAGATATTATTATGACCCTGGGTGTCTTAGGGGATCATCTAGTGGTCTAGCCATGATTGTGTTCCCAGTGTGATGATTCTGGCCATCAGTCTCGAAAGCATCCCGTGATGCTACTTAGTAGTAGGTATTCTACTCCTTGAGCTTTGAACCCGAGATTCACCCTACCTGCTTCATGTTGATAGTAATTGCTAGTGCCTTTAGGATATTAGTAACCTTTGCGATAGTCCTTGAGGTCCGTGGTATTTCCTTCTTCCAAATACTATGAACCACTTATGGCAGATGTTTATTGGATCAAAAGATCACAATTAGAGTACTCTTGAGGAGTTCTCCATTCATAAATCGTGACTCTGCCAGTTCTACCTTTCTGCATGGGTTATCCGGAAGAAATATGTTGAACTTGGTTCGACATACTAATCTATGCATCCACAACT
Organism: Triticum aestivum; assembly: GCF_018294505.1. Taxonomy (NCBI): domain Eukaryota; kingdom Viridiplantae; phylum Streptophyta; class Magnoliopsida; order Poales; family Poaceae; genus Triticum; species Triticum aestivum. The sequence goes on along the minus strand of NC_057813.1, from coordinate 228,582,493 downwards.
CAGAAAATTATATGTTCCTTTGAGTTGTTCTCCGTAGTTGCATTCTGACCCTCGTCTATCAATTGATAGTCAAGAGTATGCGTGCGTTCGTTTATCGATGCCTATTACTCTTGTGGTCCGTCAAGCCATTCTGTCCTGAATGACTTGGAGAAACAAACTCCAGTACCTCTTCCATATCCAGGATTGGGTCAAAGAAGTTGTGCTCCGCAGATCTAATTGCTAATCCAGCTTTTGGTTCTGTTCTACCTTGGAGTATTACCATCTTTAAATCGGGATTGTTATAGGAATTGCACCCCATCCTATGAACTCCTGGTACAGTGATATTTCCTGCTGTCATTAGTCATTCCTCGGCCCTCGTGTTGATGCAACCGGAATACCGACAAATGAATTGTGATGTGTGAAATCAATACTGCTAGCAACTCTGTTGCTTGGTAGTTAAAGGATAATAATTTCATTCTTAGTGTGTTGGTTACTGAATCATCATTCTAAGATTGATCGTGCTACTTAGTCCATTCTCCTGGTTCACTCCTCGATCGATGAGTTAGGATTATTTCAAATTCTTGCTCTATTGATCATATCGTCTTGCCCTGAAAAGCAAGATTGTTCTCGAGCTTAGTAACATACCGGTGGCTCGTGATTTTCTGAATATCTTCTCAGAAGTATTACCAGGTTGTCACCTGACCGCTATGTTGAGCTCGTGATCAAGTTGGTTTTTTGGTGAACCATCCTTCTCCAAGAATCTGTGTTGGATATCCCTGAGCTAGTTGGTTAAGTTAGACAACGACTTGGAGAGTTGGAAGATAAAAGCTTGCCTGACTTAGTTCGTTCCAAAGGGATATTCTTGTGTAGTGTGTGTTCAAGAAAGATGATATCTTCATCGATTGGTCCCTGTGATCAGTTGCTGGATCTATTGTCTTATCAATCCTTTGATTTGAGTGTGGGCTATCGTCAAATCAAATCAGAACCAACGATATTCGTAATGTTGTCTTACTCGTGGTTGATCCCTCGGGCATACACCATTATATCTTTGGTCTGACCAATGCTATCACCGTGTTCACTTAACTATGGAATTCCTTTTAAAAGGAAACCTAGATGAATTGTTGTTGAGCCCATTGACAACATCCTTATCTCCTCCATAATTTTGTTGAACATTAAGCTAGTGTTGGAAACTTTTGAAAGCATTTGTTCATGCTAGCTCATGAAGCATATGTTTGGATGAAGGTAGTGACTTCCTTTAATTCATGTGCATCTGATGCAAGTTGCCGCCGTGGAGTCGAGAAAGTCAATGTTGCTCCCTTTGGAATCATCCCAAATCAATTATGCATACGTGCGAAGAATTCTGTGGTTTGGAGACTTGCAACCTTCATTCCATATGTATCCCTAGCACACCAAGCCACTGATTGAGTTGTTCGGAGATAAGAAGTCTGTCTAAGGTGAACTCTTTGGACTTCCACGCGTGGAGACTTCACTATCATCGATGATGGTTCCCCACCTTAACTCGGTAGTGTTTTATTATAAGACTACTATGTGGTCATGCCTGTCTGAGACAGCGTGTTCACATGTGTGTAGCAGAACCAGCTCATGTTTTGGAGCTTGCTATCGTAGTTCATTCCCCGAGAATCTCGCAACGTCATCTCGTCGATTCGTGTTGCAAACTTTCGTTTTTCTTCCTAGACTCGATGAGTCTGGAATATCCTGACACCAACCAGATCTGAATCTCAGGCAGATATGATGGTTTGGAACATTTCCCAAGAACTATAATATCGGTCCCTCGGAAACCGGTAAAGTGGATGTCGTGGTCAACACACCCCACCGGAAGACCTATTATTGCAGTATCTTGATTGAAGAAGTTGGCCACCCCCCCCATAGGGATTTCGTAGGATTTACTCCCTAGTTGCCCCTATGGATTTCTGAGATCCCGAAGTCCGACCTTTTACTTGATGTTCTAGATATCAAACCATATCTATGAATGGGTTACACTAGCACATCAAGGAGAACATTAGAAGCGAAGTGCTAAATGTCTCTCGGTCGATCATCCAGATTCTGTTTCCTTGGCCTCGCTAAGGTGAAATCTGAGAAAGTGTTATCTTCCTTTGCATCTGCATCATCCTTCCTCATTCATCATGGTAGTAAGTTGTGTTGCCAGAATCCTTGACACGGATATTGGTAAAACCTTGATAATTATGGAAATGCTCAAGTTCTTGAGAGCACGCCCAAGCGCTAGGTGTTATCATCGGTACTAATTGGATTGCTCTCAGTTTCCTCGGCAATACTATGACCTTTTCAAACAGTGAATTCACTCTCTATTGTGGGTTCTTCCCCAGTTTCCAGAATCATTCCCAGCATTGCATTTTGTTCCCAGCTTGCACCGCTAATGTGCCATTCTACCATGGGTCTCTTCCATTTCCGGCGATAAGCAAATTCATCCATTACGTTGTCTTCAACAATGTAATCCACATCATCCAAGTCCGGGTATGCCTTTCTACCGAACCCCTCTAAATGATCGATTATGATTGCCTTAAGCTGGTATAAAGAGTTTCAATGATCTTTAAATCAAAGGTAATTCTTTTTGCCACTTAAGGGGATATTTCTATGAGTCACCACCCCTAAGGTGCATCATTATGGTGTCATGGCAACTCAACTCCTCGCTACGTTGACAACCGTTCACCACCTTCTTAAGCGTGGAATTATTGTCCACCTAGTGAACCTTCGTCATCCGTTTCTTTCCACCCCTCTTGATGTGCATCTCGTGTCTCAGCTCGAGAGATGCTGCTATGTCTCATCCCATGAGATGATCCTGAGTTGTTCGGTCTTCTCGAAGATCGATTGTTCTAGAGTTTTCCTTTCTTCTCGTTGTCATGTTGGCTGGAGTTCTCAAAGCAAGACGCCGAGACAAAGATGAGGATCAAATCAACACTCTTGTGATGTGCAACCTGGATCGTGAAGATTATGTTAATTTGCGTTCCCCCTTCATCCTACCCTACGCTTGAATCTCGGGTCGAGATTCTTGTTTAGTGGGGGTGAGTTGTCACAGCCCTAGAATTTGTCTGTCATTAGTTGCATCAAGGCATTCATGCATCATGTTTGAAGTTCATGAAATTTGAAATGGGGAGGACCAAGCCCTAGCACCAAAGCAATGCAAATAGGTTCAACTTCAAAATATTTTTCAAAGAACCCAAATTGGTTTGCAAAAATGTTCATGATTAATGGAAAAGGGTGAAAACCATTTCCAGAGATGATGGATATTTTTCCAAGACATTTTTGGATTTTTGAGTAAACCATATTGTATTTGACTTTGGGCATTTAAATACTATAAATAATTTAAATGTTCAAATAAATGTTGGAAATTGTTAAGGGTCACTGAAATAATTCAGAAAGCACCCATAATTGTTTCTAGGATTTTATTAAATGATTTGATATTTTAAATCAAATCAAAAACAAATTGCAGAAAATAGAAAAGAGGAAACAGAGAGAGAGAGAGAGAGAGTACTTACCTGGCGCCTACCTGTGCGGCCTGCTGCAGAAGCCGGCCCAGCCCACCACTGCAGCCCTCCGTCGTCTTCCTCCCCTCGCCCCGAAGCAGCTGCGTGCTCGCACGCGCACGGCCGCGCGGCCACCTCCTGCTTGCCGACGAGCCCCTCGACGCGTGGACGACTCCCGCAGGCCGTCCCGATCCCGCTGACCGTTTCGCTCACTCTCCCCCCTCGAACCTCCCTCCTCTGCTCCCTCTCTCCCGCCCGGACCGAACACACCCGCCGCCGCCGACGAGCATCACCGCGGCCACCGTCCACCCCGTGCCTCTCCGATGAGTTCAGAGGAACCGCCATCGCCTTCTGCGTCTTCTACACCAACCCATTCGACCGCGGGAGCCCTGTAGCGTCTTCCCGGAGCTCGTCCCCAACCTTCGGCCGCCGGCGAACTTTCGAGGATTCGCGAGCTCCAGCCCCTCCCCGGCCTCGCCGTTGCCTCTACCGGATCCGCTGTGAGCTCCTCTTCCATTTCCCCTCCTCCCCGCGCTCGTTCCCGCACGCTAGCCGCCCTTTTCACCGGGGCCGTGAGCTCCTCGCCGCCGGCGATGACGCGGACAAGGCCAGAGCCACCGGAGCTAGCTACCGAGCACGGCAACGTGCTCCACACCTCACCAGGAACCTAACACACACACCAGCTTCCCCTCCCGTGCCCCCTAACGCCAACCCCGACCTCGCCCGAACTCCGGCGGCCACCTAGGTCGTCGCCGGCGCCGATTCCGGCCGCCCCGACCCCAACCGACTCCACCAGAAGTGGCGGCATGTTCCCAGCTACCCATAGCCACCCTCCGCGGCTCGTTTGGTTGCCGAAACGACCAAAACCACTCTCGCCGCCGCGTCGGGCTCGCCGGCGGTTAAACGCCGGCGACCGCTGATCCGATGACCGGCGTGGGTTGACCCCACTGCCTGGTTTGACCCCCCTCTCTCCCACTGACATGCGGGCCCCGCCCGGCTAATTAAGTTAGGTTAGTATTAACTGAGCTAGGTTAGTTTAGTTAGACACTGACACTCGGGTCCCACAGGTCAGGTTTGACCTGGGGCGCCCAGTTGACCCTGCTGACGTCACTGTGACGTGGTGCTGACGCCATAATCATTTCTGGATTTAATATTATTCAGGAAATTCCAGAAAATGCCTAAAACTTCTAAAATTCATAGAAAATTAACCGTAACTCCAAATTAAATAATTTATATATGAAAAATTATCAGAAAAATTCAAGGAATCCATCTGTACCATTTTCATGCATGTTAGAACAACTTATAGCTGCTGTTTAGCACAAATCAAATAAAGGGCATTTAAATAATCACATATGGAGTTTGAATTTGAATCTTGTATTCAAACCAACTTCATTTAATCTGTTGCTAGTTGCATTGGCTCAAAACACATTCATTTTGCCATGTCATGATCATGCATCATATTGTGCATTGCATTGATTGTGTTCCCTTCTGTGTTGCCGGTATTTGTCCCCTCTCGATAGACGTGATACCGATGATGTGATCGTTGACACTGATGAAGACTCAATGTTATCTTCAAAAGTGCCAGGCAAGCAAAACCCCCTTGTCCATTCCGATACAATCCTACTCTCTCGCTCCTGCTCTCTTTTACTGCATTAGGACAACAACGACATATTTGTTACTTGCTGCGGTAGCTGAACCCCTTTATCCTCTGCATGACCTGTCATTCCACAGTAATTAGATGAAACCCACTAGCATGAGTAGGAGTTGTTTGAGCCCTGATGTGCCTACTCATTCATGCTTGTTTGTCATGCCTGCTACTGCTTAGAGTTGAGTCAGGTCTGATTCATCGGGGATGAATCAGAGGTGTGTGAACATGTCCTACTGTGTGTGAGCTAAGTATGTGAACACGATTTGGTAAAGGTAGCGGTGAGAGGCCATGTAGGAGTACATGGTGGGTTGTCTCATTGCAGCCGTCCTCAGGAACTGAGTTCTGTGTTTGTGATCCATGATTCAGCTACTACCACGCATTGGGCCCGAAACCAATGGACCCTCTCGGCTTCTTAATCACCCTTGTCCTCTGTCCAGGAGTTGCAAGTAGTTTCTGGTGTTTGTAGTATGCTGGAGGCCGTGCGCAGCGCTGACCGTAGGGGTGGGCTGTGATGCGGTAGGCACGTGGCACGGTGTACCGGGCGCCCGTTTGGTGTCTCGGGAACCCTGTTCACATCGTTTGGGGCTGTGAGCGAAACTCCGGCCGGATCTCCTCATGGATGGAACCCGAATAGGCGATAAACCTGGACTAGAGACTTGAGTGTTTAGGTAGGCCGTGGCCGACACCCACGTTGGGCTTCCGCTTGAAGGTTGCCGAGTACATGTCGTGTAAACGGCGGTAAGTGGTGAGAGCGTGTGTGAAGAAGTACACCCCTGCAGGGTTAACCTAATCTATTCGAATAGCCGTGTCCACGGAAAAGGACCTCTGGGTTGCTTATATCAGTTCATAGACAAGTGAAAGTGGATACTCTAAAATACGCAAGATAAGCGTGAGTGCTATGGATGGCGTTCTCGTAGGGAGACGGGAGCGGATCCATAGTGGTGTATTGATATGGTGAATATGTGGACTCGTGTGCGCCACCTCAAAAGAGTTACTTGCAGTCGTAGTTCAGGATAGCCACCGAGTCAAAGCTGGCTTGCTGCAGTTAAACCCCACCATCCCCTTTGTTGATAATGAAGCATATGTAGTTAGTTCTGATGTAAGTCTTGCTGGGTACATTTGTACTCACGTTTGCCTATTTATGTTTTTGCAGAGAGACTTCGGTCTCGCTAGCAGTTCCGCGTGAACTTCGACGTTTAGCTTGTTACCTCAGCTACGATCTTGTGCCTCGGCAGGATCTAGTAGATAGTCAGGCTTCTCAGCCTTTTTCATTTATAGATGTCTGTACTCAGACATGATAGCTTCCGCTTGTGTTTTGACTTGTATGCTCTGATTGTTGGGTCATAAGACCCATGTTTGTAATATCTCGCTCCTCGGAGCCTATTGAATAAATACTTGAGTCGTAGAGTCATGTTGTGATGCCATGTTGTATTTGCACATATCGAGCATATTGTGTGTATGTTATTGAAATGCTTGGTATGTGTGGGATCTGACCATCTAGTTGTTTATCTTTAGTAGCCTCTCTTACGGGGAAATGTCTCCTAGTGTTTCACTGAGCCATGGTAGCTTGCTACTGCTCCGGAATACTTAGGCTGGCCGGCATGTGTCCTTCTTCGTTCCTGTGTCTGTCCCTTCGGGGAAATGTCACGCGATGAATACCAGAGTCCTGTTAGCCCGCTACAGCCCGGTTCACCGGAGTCCTGCTAGCCCAGTGCTACAGCCTGGATTCACTCGCTGATGACCGACACGTTCGATGCTGGGTCATGGATGCCTGTCCCTGTAAGTCTGTGCCACTTTGGGTTTACGACTAGCCATGTCAGCCCGGGCTCCTTATCACATGGATGCTAGCGACACTGTCATATACGTGTGCCAAAAGGCGCAAACGGTCTCGGGCAAAGGTAAGGCGACACCCGTGGGAATACCGTGCGTGAGGCCGCAAAGTGATATGAGGTGTTACATGCTAGATCGATATGGCATTGAGTCGGGGTCCTGACATCCAGTGACCGTACGATGTCCATCCAACGACCCTAGTGCTTCTTCAACCTCTGGTCTTCTTGCTCCAGCCACCCAAACCCGTGCCGGTCGTGCCTCATGCTCCTGCCTCCCGTGGCCGGCTGTGCTGCCGTGGAGGACTCACCACCCCCTACTATTCCCACCGCTGGCCGGGCCCTGCGGCGACGACAGCCTCACACCGTAGCCGAACCAGTGAACCCTCGTACTCCTCTCCGCGCGGGCTTCCACTGCCGCGTCTTCCCCGGCTCTGTGTTGTCCCCTTACTAGGCCTCGCCGTCATCCACCGCCGTGGTGCTCTCCACGCGGCATGGTCAATGTGGTCAAGGAATGACTTCCATCGGAAGAGTACTGTACGTGGAGAGGCTGACAGCTGGGTCCACGGCCACAGCCCAGTTTTTTTGTGATTTGCCAAGTAAGTCGCTTTGTCAGGCCTGTTGGGCTGCAAATCTTTCAAGACGAGGAGAGCTTTCATTCGGCTGGCCGAGAAAATGGCCCATCAGTAATGAGAAATGGGCTGTACATTTTTAAAACACATCAAAGCGGCAATTAGTTTCAAATATTTTTTTTCATTTCGAGATTTTAAATTACATCAATTTTTATGCGTGGAGAATTTGTTGGATTTTATATTGATATACATTTAGTTTTAAATTCAGTTTGAATGTGAGTCAAAATTTCGGGATTAAAAACAGTTCGGACCGCACCGAAATATGCAAAATTTCGTATAATTTTTTAACCGTGGACACAATATGGGCTGTAATGCTAACAAAAAGAATATGGTCTCAAAACAAAACGTTAAGAATTAGCAAATGGGCTGTAAATTATTAGAAATAATGGCAGATGGGCTGTATGCTGTTTTCCACAGATTTGAGGCTTTCCTAAAAAAAGGTTGACGCACAAGCAGTGACTGTTGGATGGCCATCCAACGGCCGTCGTGCTTCTTCAATCTCTGCTCTTCCTGCTCCAGCTGCTCAAACAAGCGCCGGCGGGACTGCCTGCTCCCTCCTCCCCGCGGCCGGCTGTGCTGCCGCGCAGGCCTCACCGCCCCCACCGTACTCCCATCGCTGGCCTAGCCATCCCTCTACTCACCCACACCAGCTGTTATTCTCCGACGACGGCAGACGAACCGGTAAACCCTCGTTCAGTCGTACTCCCCTCCGCGTGGGAAACAACTGTTGAGTCTTCCCTGCCTCCGTGTCGTTCCCTTCCTAGGCCTCGCCGTCGTCCACCGCCCTGGTGCTCTCGGTGCGGCTTGGTCAACATGGTCAACGACCGACATGCATCTGAAGTGGACTGTACGTGGAGAGGCCGACAACTGGGTCCACGGCCGCATGCAAGGAAATGCCTCCTTATTATGCGCAAAATAATGATTCCTCCACTTGACATTGGGGACCCACCGAAAGGGCCTCAGTATTTCGCGAAAAAAACATTACCGCCGCTGACAGCTCGGACCCACCACCTATATCTTCGCACGCAAGGAAGTGCCTCCATATTACGCACAAAAAAATAAAATACTCCTCTTGCTAGCTGGGACCCACCTTGGTGGGAGGCTGACTTGTGGGCCTACTAAGTTGACGGGGACGAAGGGCTTTGTCAACTTAGTCAATATGAACGATTCTAGCTCCAGTGACCGTACGATGTCCATCCAACGGCCCTCGTGCTTCTTCAACCTCTGGTGTTCTTGCTCCAGCCGCCCAAACCAGCGCCGGTCGTGCCTCATGCTCCTGCCTCCCGTGGCCGGCTGTGCTGCCGCGGAGGACTCACCGCCCCCTACTATTCCCACCGCTGGCCAGGCCCTGCGGCGACGGCAACCTCACACCGTAGCCGAACCAGTGAACCCTCGTACTCCTCTCCGCGCGGGCTTCCACTGCCGCCTCTTCCCCGGCTCCGCATTGTCCCCTTCCTAGGCCTCGCCGTCGTTCACCGCCGTGGTGCTCTCGGCATGGCGTGGTCAACGTGGTCAAGGAAAAACTTCCATCGGAAGAGTACTATACGCGGAGAGGCTGACAGCTGGGTCCACGGCCACGGCCCCGTTTTTTTGTGATTTGCCAAGTAAGTCGCTTTGTCAGGCCTGTTGGGCTGCAAATCTTTCAAGACGAGGAGAGCTTTCATTCGGCTGGCCGAGTAAATGGCCCATCAGTAATGAGAAATGGGCTGTACATTTTTAAAACACATCAAAGCGGCAATTAGTTTCAAATATCTTTTTTTTCATTTCAAGATTTTAAATTACATTAATTTTTATGCGTGGAGAACTTTTTGGATTTTATATTGATATACATTTAGTTTTAAATTCAGTTTGAATGTGAGTCGAAATTTCGGGATTAAAAACAGTTCGGACCGCACCGAAATATGCAAAATTTCGTATAATTTTTTAACCGTGGCCACAATATGGGCTGTAATGCTAACAAAAAGAATATGGGCTCCAAACAAAACCTTAAGAATTAGCAACTGGGCTGTAAATTATTAGAAATAATGGCAGATGGGTTGTATGCTGTTTTCCATAGATTTGAGGCTTTCCTAAAAAAAGGTTGACGCACAAGCAGTGACTGTTGGATGGCCATCCAACGGCCGTCGTGCTTCTTCAATCTCTGCTCTTCCTGCTCCAGCCGCTCAAACAAGCGCCGGCGGGACTGCCTGCTCCCTCCTCCCCGCTGCCGGCTGTGCTGCCACGCAGGCCTCACCGCCCCCACCGTACTCCCATCGCTGGCCTAGCCATCCCTCTACTCACCCACACCTGCTGTTATTCTCCGACGACGGAAGACGAACCAGTAAACCCTTGTTCAGTCGTACTCCCCTCTGCGTGGGAAACAACTGTTGAGTCTTCCCTGCCTCCGTGTCGTTCCCTTCCTAGGCCTCGCCGTCGTCCACCGCCCTGGTGCTCTCGGTGCGGCTTGGTCAACATGGTCAACGACCGACATGCATCTGAAGTGGACTGTACGTGGAGAGGCCGACAACTGGGTCCACGGTCGCACGCAAGGAAATGCCTCCTTATTACGCGCAAAATAATGATTTCTCCACTTGACATTGGGGACCCACCGAAAGGGCCTCAGTATTTCACGAAAAAAACGTCACTGCAGCTGATAGCTCGGACCCACCACCTATATCTTCGCACGCAAGGAAGTGCCTCCATATTACGCACAAAAAAATAAATACTCCTCCTGCTAGCTGGGACCTACCTTGGTGGGAGGCTGACTTGTGGGCCTACTAAGTTGACGGGGACGAAGGCCTTTGTCAACTTAGTCAATATGAACGATTCTAGCTCCAGTGACCGTACGATGTCCATCCAACGGCCCTAGTGCTTCTTCAACCTCTGGTGTTCTTGCTCCAGCCGCCCAAACCAGCGCCGGTCGTGCCTCATGCTCCTGCCTCCCGTGGCCGGTTGTGCTGCCATGGAGGACTCACCGCCCCCTACTATTCCCACCACTGGCCAGGCCATCCCTCTACTCACCCACACCCCCTATTATTCTGCGGCGATGGCAGCCTCACACCGCAGCGAACCAGTGAACCCTCATACTCCTCTACGCGTGGGCATCCACTACCGTGTCTTCCCCGGCTCCGCGTCGTCCCCTTCCTAGGCCTCGCTATCGTCCCCCGCCCTGGTGCTCTCGGCGCGGCATGGTCAACGTGGTCAAGGAACGGCTTCCATCGGACGTGGACTGTACGTGGAGAGGCTGATAGCTGGGTCCACAGCCACAGGAGGAAGTGCCTCCTTATTACGTGCAAAATATTTATTCCTCCACCTGACAGCGGGGACCCACCGGACGGGCCACCATATTTCACGAAAAAACGTTTCCCTCCTGACTATTGGGACCCACCAGCTACACCTTCGCACGCAAGGAAGTGCGTTCGGGCAAAAAAACATGATTCACCCCCTTGACTGCTGGGACCCACCAGCTACATCTTCGCACGCAAGGAAGTGCCTGACAGTCGGGACCCACCTGGTCGAAGCGTACGTAGCGTTGTCATTCTGGTCGCGAACGTGTACGTACATATTGGTCGATGTAGTGGCGCGCACGTGTCGTAGATGTAGAGGCGCGCACGTGTCGTAGTAGAGGCGCACACGTAGCATGTACACATACGTACAGCGGCGAGGGTGCAAGAAAGAAAATATGGCCACGTACGACATACGGGCAGGGTCTCTAACGCCTACTCGCGCATACATACATGGCTGGGTCGGAACGGAGAAACAGCATCGTCGTCATGTTCATGGGGAGCCAACCGGCTGGGTCGGAACGGAATGCGTGGCCGTGTTCATCGGGAGGGCTTGGACGGAACAGACGATGGAAACGAGGCCTGGCGTACCGCACAACAAAGGAATCGGCCTTGTGTTCGACCGGCCACGTTCGAAACGGGGTCCTGTTGATCGGGAGGGGCCCGGCGTACCGCAAAACGGAGGAAACGGACCTCCTGCAATCGAAACGGGGGTCCTGTTGATCGGGAGGGGTGTGGCATACCGCAAAACGGACGAAACGGACTTGTGTTGGAGCGCTACGGTCGAAACGAGGGTCCTGTTCATCGGGAGGGGAGTGGCGTACCGCAAAACGGACAAAACGGACTTGTGTTGGAGCGCTACGGTCGAAACGGGGGGGGGAGGAGGGGTGTGGCGTACCGCAAAATGGGACTCCACGGGATACTGTTCATCTCCACCGTCGACCTCCTCCAGCCTCCACGGGCTACCGTCGACCTCCTCCAGCCTCCACGGGCTCCTGTTCATCCAGCCTCCACCGTGCGCTACTCCACCGTCTACTGTTCAACCACCCCTCCACGGGCACCTCTCCACCGTCTACTGTTCATCCAGCCCTCCACACCACAGGGTCCTGTTCAACCACCCCTCCACAGCCACCCCTCCACCGTCTACTGTTCATCCAGCCCTCCACACCACGGGTTCCTGTTCATCCCGAGGCAATGCCACCGCTCACCGTTCATCCAACCCCCCCCCCCCCGCAACACTCACTATTCATCCCAGAGGCAGCATCGACCGGCTTCAGTTAGCAGCAGTAGCGAAGGAATCGCTCCATCGGGTTCAATTAACAGCCATCGATCGATCGCTCGGTTTCAGTAACGCGTAGCCTCCAGTGCAATCGCTTGGGTTCAGTTAGAGCCCAATGCCTTGCTCGGCTTCAGTTAGAGCCAACGCCTCGCACACATGCGCATACGTACGAGAGAAACGCGCATCGCTCCGCCCCGACCTCCCACCGTAACCAGCAACTCCCCAAAATTTTCCTCCCCCTCGCTTCTACCATAGTTTTTTTCATCATGGACGGCCCAAAGAATGTCATGTAGCCGCGTCTCCAGCCCGCCCAGGACGAAAAGCCTATTTTCTGTCATGATTTTTTGTGATAGAAGTAGGAGCCCACCACATCTATGATGATACCGGGTTTTGTCACTATTATCATCATAGAAGTGTCATATGTATGACAGAAAAAAATTTCGTTCGACCCAAAATGTCACGGATGTGTCTTTTTTTTGTAGTGCTTCAACCTCCTCCACGTGCCACTGGAGCGAATCCGACCCAGCATGGCCTTCTCAGGCGTCGGAGGCAGTTCCACCGGCTCCCTGGGGCAGATCCGCCTCCCGGTGACCTTTGGCACCCACGACAACTTCCGCACGGAGCTGGTCGACTTCGACATCGCCTCCATCGGCCTCCCATACAACGCCATCCTCGGCTACCCTGCCTTGGCCCAGTTCATGGCAGTGACTCACCCGGCCTACAACCTCATGAAGATGCCCGGGAGCAGCGCACTACTACAAAAAGGGCTATAGATGGAATGGCCACTAATGACGCACGTGTCATGTGGTGCGCCACTACTATATAGCAGTGGCGCACCCTGTGCAGGTGCGCCATTAGTGTGGAAGACACTAATGGCGCACCATCCACACGGTGCGCCACTAGAAACAATTTTTTTATTTTTCCAAACATTCTAATGGCGCACCGTGGCACAGTGCGCCATTACTAGTGCAAACTAGTAATGGCGCACTGGCCACACCGTGCGCCATTAGAATATATACTTTTTTTTGCAAAACTTCTAATGGCACACCAGAAGCTGGTGCGCCATTAGTAACCAGGGTCGACCCCCCGCTCCACCGGCCGCCGCCGCCGACCACACCCTCCACCGACCCCCCGTCCCACCGCACCCTCCCCCGCTCCACCGGCCGCCGCTGCCGACCCCCGGCCCGCACCCTTCCCCACTCCACCGCTGCCGATGACCACCTGCACCCTCCCCCACTCCACCGCCGCCGACGTCCCACCGCACCCTACCCCGCTCCACCGGTCGCTGCCGTCGACCCCCGGCCCGCACCCTCCCCCACTCCACCGCCGCCGCCGACCCCCCGCACCCTCCCCCACTCCACCGTCGCCGACGTCCCACCACACCCTCCCCCGCTCCACCGGCCGCCGCCACCGACCCCCGGCCCGCACCGTCCCCCGCTCCACCGCCGCCGACGACCACCCACACCCTCTCACCCGCACCCTCCCCGGCCCGCTCCACCGTCACAAATGAATGCAACTAAAATTGCAAAAAAAATTGATTATATTTTCAAATAACAAATTTGATGATATTTTCAAATAATAAATTTGATGATATTTTTTAAAAAATTATTACTATTTTTATAAAAAATATCACTGTTATGATTTAAACAAGTTTGAACATATTTAAACACAAATAACTATCAAACATCATTTTAAATGCATAAATACAAAAAATGGGGAGCTTGGGAATCGAACCCAGGACCTCCTGTTGTGTGTGCTGCTTGCTGACCAGTCGAGCTATGGGCTTGTTCTGATTTAGATATGGGTTAGGTTGTATATAACCTAACCAGTCGTACTTATGGCGCACTAGGTTTAGGTGCGCCATTAGAACCCTCCCCCCACACCACCTACTCACCTCACTGTAGCCTCCCTCCCTCCCTGCTCGCTAGATTCACCGTACGCCGCCGCCCCCTCCGTCCCCCGCCGCCTCCCTCTCCCCTTCCTCCGTCCGCCGCAGCCGCCCACGCGCCCCCGCCGCAGCCGCCCCCGCTGCCCACACACCGCCTCCCTCTCGAGCCCCACCTCCCCCGAGAGAGCCGCCTCCCCCCGAGCCCCGCCTCCCCCGCGAGCGCCGCCTCCCTCACCTTCCTTCCTAACCCTCTGAGCCGCTGGAGACTTGGAGCCTCGGCGCCGCCCCACGTCCACCAGGAGAGGAGGCCCGTGACCTCCCCGCCACCCCCAAGCTCACCGTCTCCATCCTCCGTCGTCTCCGTTCCGGCCACCACCTCATCGTGGTCAGGTAATCTTCTTCTCCTCTCTTCCTCCTCTCCTCCCTCCCGGCCATGCCCTCTTCTTCTCTCTTTTGCTAGGTTTAGGTCAAATCCCTCCCAACCATGTCCATCTTCTTGCTCTGTAGCAAGTGTCCATCTTCCTATGTAGGCATGGTGATGATTTTGTTTAGAATGGGGCTTAATTTAGGAGTTCTTCACCTCCCCAAGACTAACAATATTCTAAGTTATATGTCTCCTCTTTTTGTAAAATGATCCACTACAAGTTCTTACTCTGGAAAGATGTGACTAAAATCACTCTAAATTAGTTAAAAATCTCCTAATTCTTTGTTCCCTTTTTGGGTAGAACTGATCCAGATGGCAGCTTCCTTACTGTGGAAAGGAACTAAAAAAAGAACCTGCAGACACAGGTGCCACATATATATATTCTCCCCTATAGACAGAGCCATCAGCTGCCTTTCCAGAAAGCAATTGTCTTTATCAAATGTGCTGCATCAAATATGGCACAAGAATCACAAAACTATGGGGAATGCCCATCTATTAGTGTACTAATGTATTGCTCCCAGCTAGCAATAGCTTCCTCCATGCCCATGTGCCCAGTGACAACAAATCTCGCCCAAAAAAGGACTGTCCAGTGCCTAAAACTCTAGACCGACACAAGCTTTATTAGTGAATAGAAGAAACTCTAGAGAGAGAGAGAGAGAGACAGAGAGATCCTGGCAAGCAGGCAGGCTGGAGTTGTAGAGAGAGGACGGTGGTGATTAATGGCTGTCCACTCCAGAGTATTTTTCCTCCCGGCCACTCCTTGCTGCTAGTTCCTCAAGGAGTTCTACTCAAAATTAGCTCAAGAAGTTGCATCTAGCTTTTACAAAGTTGTTTTGGCTTAGAGGGTAAGTTGTTGTATATACTGTCATAAAATTTGCTTCATATGCTTGTATCTGGGTGCTAAAATCACTTTTGTTAGAGCTTTATTATTTCAGCAAAACTGATAGATTTAGTTCATTGATATGCTTCTACTGATCTTCTTTGGCAAGAGGCCAAGAGGTGGTAACAGATAGATTTAGTTCATTGGTACAGATAAATTTGTTAATATTCTTCAGGAAGCTTGCTTGAGCTGTTTATATACTTGCTTGCTTGCTAGCAAAAATAGTTAGTCAAATGAATTGCTTGCTTGCTACTGTTTTTAGCTACTGTTTTTATTCAAAAATTATTGGAGTTTATATCATATATATTGCTGGCATGTATTTCATATGTTCTGTAGCATTAAGGATACATAGCATGCCATTTTTGTGCCTTGTATTAATTGCTTTCCCTACATGTTTGTAGGTTTAAGTGAAAAAAGAGGAAGAAAGGAGAATCAGGGTAGGGTTTCATGGCTAGAAGATATATTGCTAGGTTTTGCCTCCGACCATCGTGTAGTGATGATATTAGGGGGGGGGGGGGTTTGTCTCCGACCATCGTGTCGTGATGATATTATGGGGTGTACTGGGGTTGCAGCGGGGCGGGGTGGGATAATGATTTTGCAGGTACCCCGAGAGGCCCTTGAGTTTGCCGAAATGTCGATTAACTTCCATTGCGGCAAATTCGGGTACTCGATATGTCATATTTTCAGCAAAGGTCATGCTGAAATAGGACATATGGGGTACTTGAGACTAATGCATGGGCCGGGGTATCTTAGTACTTAGTTAAGTAGGATCAACTGCCCCTTTTTGTTTTGCTAATGTGTACTAGGTGCTCCCATCTTCTGTGTCATTGTTACCCTAATTTATAGTCCAGTACAATTGGCCTTTCAGTATAGCCTGTTATCATGCATGTTTTATGATCTGTTGTAAGGGTACTAATTGGTCTCTTCTGCTACTTATCAGAGACGGGGGGAAGCAGCCACCACCGCTCTGCGACACTGCAGTACGAGTTGGATGCTTCCGAGTTCTTCAGTATCATACTTGGGACTTCAGTATCATCCATGACGCAGGTATATAAAACGAGAGATCTCCCCTTCATCCATCTCATTATGATATCTGTTGTTTGCTACATCACTCATTGTCCCAAACTGCAGAGGCTGCCTGACAGTTTTATGAACATGCTGGGTGAAGATCCGCCAAATAATGTGAAGCTGCGACAGGCCGGCAACGGGTTTCGCAGGCAATGGGATGTGGAGTTGTTGATCAAGGAGGGCCACATGTACTTGACTTGTGGGTGGGAGAAGTTCTACCGTGCCTACGACCTGCGGCTAGGGTACTTCCTTCTCTTCAGGTATGACGCCGCCGCCACCATGCTCATTGTGAAGGTGTTCAACGTGACTATGTGTCGCATGCGCTACGCTGACGATGATGATTTCGGTACGTTCTGCCTCTTCTTATTCCTCTACATTTGGCTTTGTCTCACATCGATTGTTAACGATCATTGTTGCATTTGGACAGGTAATGGGAGCAGCAGCAGCAACACTGGCTACAGCCAAAGCAGCAGCGACTATGGCTGTAGCAAAAGCAACACCGATTCTGGCTTTAGCGAAAGCAGCAGCGATTCTGGCAGCAACATAGACAACAAGAAGGATGATCCGGACTGGAGTGCGGGAGAAGAGGAGCAGAGTGGGGATGAGGAGCTGCAGGATGACGATGGGCATCAGGCTGAGGATGACCTAGCACTGGTGGTGGCTGACCAAGGGCAAGAGATGGTGGTGGCTGACCATGGGCAAGAGATGGTGGTGGCTGACCATGGGCAAGAGATGGAGGTGGCTGAGGATGACCTAGCGATGGTCGTGCCCGTCCTACCTGAAGGTGGCTGCACGATGGTGGTGGTGCCTGACAATGACCATGCACCGGTGGTGGCGCCGGCGATCCCACAGCTGGGCGACATGACCACGCCAATTGTGGTAGAAGACTACATCCCACTTCATCCACCGCCTCGCTGCTCTTGGCGCATTAGACTGAGGAAGGAGAAGGAGAAGAACAATGAGAACTGAACTATGTCAGGTATGTCAGATCTCCAAAATGATATATATATATATATATATATATACTTAGTTACCTATGTTATCTCTAATATGCTTAGTTTCCTATAGGTTAGCTTCATTTTACCTAAGTTGGCTCTAATATGCCAACTTAGAGCTTATATGCTTAGTTTCCTATAGGTTAGCTCCAAAATAACTTATGTTAGCACAAAATGATCAAGTTTACATAATAAGCTTATAGTCTTTTTCTTATTCTTCTTCTTTTCCAAAATGACATAGGTTAGCTTCGTTTTACCTAAGTTGGCTCTAATATGCTAACTTAGAACTTATATGCTTAGTTTCCTATAGGTTAGCTCCAAAATAACTTATGTTAGCACAAAATGATCAAGTTTACATAATAAGCTTATAGTCTTTTTCTTATTCTTCTTCTTTTCCAAAATGACATAGGTTAGCTTCATTTTACCTAAGTTGGCTCTAATATGCTAACTTAGAACTTATATGCTTAGTTTCCTATAGGTTAGCTCCAAAATAACTTATGTTAGCACAAAATGATCAAGTTTACATAATAAGCTTATAGTCTTTTTCTTATTCTTCTTCTTTTCCAAAATGACATAGGTTCGCTTCATTTTACCTAAGTTGGCTCTAATATTCTAACTTAGAGCTTATATGCTTAGTTTCCTATAGGTTAGCTCCAAAATAACTTATGTTATCACAAAATGATCAAGTTTACATAATAAGCTTATAGTCTTCTTCTTATTCTTCTTCTTTTCCAAAATGACATAGGTTATAGTTTCATTTTACCTAAGTTGGCTCCAAAATCTTCTTATTCTTCTTCTAGTGTTCTTCTTCTTCTAGTATTCTTCTAGTCTTCTTCTTCTTCTTCTTCTAACTTCTTGTTTATCATTTTGCGGATTTGATTTAATTCACGGAAGCTTGCATGGATGGAGTGCTTCTTTTCCATTTGTGTTTTTATTTTGTATCAGTGTGAAACTTTTGTGAATTGATGGATAACGGTGTTGGATGAACAATGTGAAACTTTTGTAATATGTAACGATGAAACTATGTGTTGGCTATGTATGTATATATGATGGAACTTGTGTGTTGGCTATGATTGTTATATGGATGCTTGTTGTATATATATGTTGGATATCTCATATGTGAAATAGTGACCTGAGATTAAGAAAAAACAAAAAAAATTAAAAAAATTGTTACTAATGGCGCGCTACCATGTGGTGCGCCATTAGTATAGCAGACACTAGTGGCGCACCGTGGGAAAACTAATGGCGCACTACATGGTGCGCCATTAGTATACCAGATACTAATGGCGCACCAGTGGTGCGCCATTAGTAAAAAATACTAGTGGCATGATACTAATGGCGCACCAGTAGTGCGCCATTAGTAGGAAAAACCGGTGCGCCATTAGTAGGCCTTTTCCTAGTAGTGGCGGCGTCTTCACTGTAGCTGGAGATGCAAAATATGCTCTCCAAGCGCTGAAGCTCGCCTTCAAGGCGGCCGCAGTGGCGTAGCCCACCAGCGCCGACACCCTGAAGGCCAAGGGGGCTGCGCCAACCAAGAAGAAGCAGCTGTTCACCCAAGACAAGGCGGAGACCAAGCAGGTACCAGTCGATGAGGATGGATCCTCCGGCACCACCTTCACCATAGGCGCCAGGGCTCGAAGCAGGCGAGGATCGGTCACTTTCCCAAGGAAGTGAGGCGCCGGACGGTTGGGTCATGTACTTTGACGGAGCGTTCTCACGACATGGCGCGGGGGCTGGCGCGGTGCTTATATCTCCCACTCAGGACAAGCTCTATTACGCTGTATAACTCTGTTTCCAGCATGGAGAGAAGGTTTCCAACAAGATAGCAGAATACGAGGGCTTGATAGCAGGCTTGAAGACTGCAACGGCCTTGGGGGTAAAGAGCCTCATCATCAAAGGTGATTCACAGCTCCTCGTCAACTTCTCCAACAAGGTGTACAAGCCGAAGGACGAGCACATGGAAGCGTATCTTGCGGAGGTCTGCAGAATGGAAAAGCAGTTTTGGGGGTTGGACTTGTAGCATGTGCCCCGCGGCACCAATCAAGAGGCTGATGACATCGCCAAGAGGGCATCTAGGCGGCTGCCCCAGGAGCCCGGTGTCTATGAGGAACGACTCTTCACACCCTCAGTAGCACCATCACTATCAAGTACAGTGCAGCCTCGGGAGGAACTCCCTCAACCACCTGCCTCAAGAGCTCCGGCCTGTGGCCCGACCTCAGGAGCACGCTTGCTCCTGGCGCTGGAGCCTGAGGAGGGATGTTGGACCATGGAACTCAAGGGTTACCTGATGCAAGGGACTCTGCCAGAGAAGGAGGAGGACGCGGAACGCGTGGAGTGGCAGGCCATGTCCTATTGCATCCAAGACGGAGAGCTCTACTGGAAGCGGCCAAATGATGTTTCCCTATGTTGCATCTCCAGGGAGCAGGGGAAACAGCTACTGGCAGACATTCGCAGTGGAGACTGTGGGCACCACTCGTCATCACAAACCCTCGTTGGCAAGGCGTTTCACAGCGGTTTCTACTGGCGTACAACACTCAACGATGCCATCGAGCTGGTGAAGGCTTGTGAAGCCTGTCAATTCCATGCCAAGCAGATTCATCAGCCGGCTCAGGGCCTGCAGACCATACCCCTCTCATGGCCGTTTGCGGTTTGCGGGCTGGACATTTTGGGCCCGTTTCCCTGGGCGAATGGGGGCTATCTCTACCTCTATGTCGCCATTGACAAGTTCACCAAGTAGGCGGAGGTGGAAGCTCTCCGCACCATCCCAGCTGGTTCAACAGTCAAGTTCATCAGGGGCCTCGTGAGCCGATTCGGAGTGCCTAATCGCGTCATCACCAACAACGGTTCACAATTCACCAGCAATCTCTTCAAAACATATTGTGCTAACCTTGGAACACAGATATGATATGCTTCGGTGGCACACGCTCGGAGCAACGGCCAGGCTGAACATGCCAATGCGGAGGTCCTGAAAGGCCTTAAAAGCAGGATCTTCAAGAAGAAGCTGGAGGCCTATGGCAGGGACTGGTACGACGAGCTCTAGTCCGTGCTATGGTCCATCCGCACAACCGCTACCAAGTCAACTGGCGAGACCCCGTTCTTCCTCGTCTATGGAGCAGAGGCGGTCCTCCCTCACGAGGTCAGGTGTCGCTCCATGCGGGTCTGGCGTTTGACGAAGCGCAGCAGGACACCATGTGGGGGATGGATCCCGTGCTGGGGGAGGAACGCCATCGGGAGGCCGCGCTTCGGGCGCCAAGATACCAGCAGGTGCTGCGGCGGTACCATTGCCGCAACATCCGCCTGAGGACTCTCGAGGTAGGTGACCTCGTGCTCAGGCTGGTTCTCTCCAGGGAAGGGCTGCACAAGCTGTCACCCATGTGGGAGGGCCCGTTCAAGGTTGTTCATGTTTCCAGACCTGGTGCCGCGTGCTTGGAGACCCAGGAATGGGTGCCCATCCCAAACGCGTGGAACATTCGACACCTCCGGAGATTTTACTCTTGAAGAAAAGGCCCCGTGCCTGTGAAGAAGGCCCAGTGCCTGTGAAGCTTGTCATCCCGAGGAAAGGTCCGGTGCCTGTGAAGAAGGCCAGTGCCCGTGAAGCTCATCGCCCCAAGAAAAGGCCCGGTGCCTGTGAAGAAGGCCAGTGCCTGTGAAGCTCATCGCCCCAAGAAAAGGCCCGGTGCCTGTGAAGAAGGCCAGTGCTTGTGAAGCTCATCGCCCCAAGAAAAGACCGGTGCCTGTGAAGAAGGCTAGTGCCTGTGAAGCTCATCGCCCCAAGAAAACGCCTGGTGGGTGTGAAGAAGGCCAGTGCCTGTGAAGCTCGCCGCCCGTGACACTCTCACATAATAATGAGTTGGGGTTGTACACGCCCCGGAGTCTCCAGAGTCCCTCCCCCGGGCCTCTGGGGCTCCCGCCCACGCCCAGTGGCAGCACTTAGCTCCGCGCTGGTGAGAAGACGTCGAAGACTCGATTAGGTGCCGGACGCGGCTTTTCATTTGCTTTCTGCAGTTGGCTTGTTCACCATTGTTTGAAACTTTATTGGAGTTGCTTTTAGTGGTGTTTGCCATCCCCGACCGGTGGTTTTATGTCTTTGTTGCTCACCTGACTCGTCTTCTCTTCCGCAAACCTCGCGAGGGGCCTATGCGGGTGCCCTCGCGAGTATCTTCTGACCTAATTTCGTGAGGCTTCCCTACTCAAGTTCACAGCGGGAGCACTCCTCCCGGCCAACTCCCCACGGGCATTGCGACACGAACGCAGGACCTGAGCTGGTCACCCTCGCGACTGGGGTTCGAAAGCTGTCCCTCCGGCTAATTTTTGCAGGCCTCAAGACGCTCGACAAGGCCTATGGCAGGAGCCTCTCGAGGCGAAGACCGCAACGAATTCCCCCGAGCTAAGTTATTCCTATGCATGAGCACGTAATACCACAACACAGCATGGGAATAATGGAAATAGCATGATAATTGAAGGCAACAATCCAGCACGCCCCCACGGGGCTCCACACTTCTCTCTCTCTATGCAGGAAAGGGAGAAAAACAAAATAAGCGCAGCCTGCCCTACGACGGCCCATGGAAGAGGACTCGCACCACCCTCCGGAGCTCAACCAGACCCCTCCTCACGCTTCACCGAGGTGCAATGGTGGGACGATCCGCCACCCCCCTCGAAGCGGGCGCAGCGGTGCGGTGGTTGATCACGACTGCCGCTAGAGGAGCTGTCGTCAGAAGGGGAACCACTGAAGCTTGGCGAGCTGCTCGTGACGCAAGCCATGATGATCGAGACCAGGCGGGCGCCAACCTATGCAATGTCCTTGTTTCCTCTTTGATGCAAAGGGGGCAAGCACAGGCACGTAGTATCGAGGCATCAAGCAAAGGTTTCCATTTCGGCGCAACGAGACCAAGACCAGCAGACCGGCAGGACAAAGGTCACCGTGGAGCCCAAGACGGCGTCATCACCAGTGCCTTTGGCAGCCGAAGACCAACTTTAGTCAGGATAAGTTGTACTAGATGTTCCCCTTCAAATCCCGCCATTGTGGAATCCCTTCCCGCTCAATATTTGGGAAGAGGACCAAGGCCTCTATATATAGGGCTAGCCACCACAGTAGGGAGACACTTTGGATCGAGTCCTTCCCAAGCAGAACACCACACCACCATAAGAACATACCTCGTGAGGTTGTTCTTCCTCTGTACTGTTCATCATCAGCCCCTGAGGCAATCCACCACACCACAAACTAGAGTAGGGTATTACACCACAACAGTGGCCCGAACTTGTTTAAACCTTGCGTCCCTTGTGTTGTTCATCGTGTAGTCTAGATTCTCAGCGAGGCGTTGGGACATGGATCGGTAGGGGAAAGATCTTCGCACGCACCCCAGAGTTTGAACCTTAAGGGTTTTGCCAGAACTCGATATCCGACAGCATTGCAGAATTGAACCAAACAGTTAACTAAACACCACAACACAAATGAACCAAACGTTAGCTGATCACTACATTGCACAATGTATAACCAAACAAAGCATACTTGACAACTTGGAAATATAGCAACTGTATTTGTTTCTCATCTATTTCGTAAAGCCAAATTCGGTTTACTTCTCACATGTATATAGTAACAGAATGCACCCACAACTATTGAACATCGCATTGCAGAATTGAACCAAACAGTTAACTAAACACCACAAGACAAATGAACCAAACGTTAAATGATCACCACATTGCACAATGTATAACCAAACCAAGCATGCTTGACAACTTGGAAATATAGTAATTGTATTCGTTTCTCATGTATTTTGTAAAGATAATTTCGATTTATTTCTCACAGGGAAGACAATACAAAATTGCAGCCTGAAGAATTGAACCTCCTCCTTCCACATCCCACATGCCCCGACCGCCAGTGCGACACCTTCCACCCAAATCACCGACCCATCCACCAAATAAGCGCCACCCTAAGCCATGGTGCACGCAGTATAGCCAGGAGCTCAAGGAGCATTTGGCAGCAGAGAAGCAAATCGTGGCTGCACGCGTGGATGAGGTCATGATGGCTACCATTTGTGCCGACCCCAAGATCTTGGAAGAGCACCTTGCCATTTGCTAGCTATGCCGGTTAAGCATGCTCGGTTTACCCGTTGCATGTGCTGCTCCTGCCTTTCCTTAACAAATTCTAGTGAATTGTACTATCTAATTTTACAATGCAATATGTTGCTCCTATGTAGATATTTCTGCGGAAGCCGAAAATTTGGAATTGCTTCAGCGAAAAACTGGCGCGCAAAGTGTCATCAGACACGGTCCCTTATTCAGAACTGTGTACGGTATGTGAACATCACGAATGGTTCAGATAGCTTAACCTGTGTGCGATGAGTTTGAATGTCAAAAATTTTGGTTCCAATTTCCCTGGTTACAGTGCTCATCCACGTCATTGTATAATTTGGGTACACAAAGGAGACTACAACACACCCACACTTCTTAATTGAGCAAGTTCAGCAATTAAACAGAGCTAGCTAGCCTAAACATTACTCTAACAAATTAAAGACCGGCGCTCTTAATTAAACAAAACAAAGAGTACTACTACGGCTGGTGCTCATCGATCTCCGCCACCTCCTCCATGTCCAGCTCGCGCCCGACGGTCTCCTGGGGAAGGAGCTCCATGGCATCCATCGCACCATATTCGGCAAGCATCTCACTATCCGCGTCCGCCATTGGTATGTCCATTTTGCATCGTGTTTCCTTACTGTTATTTATAATGTTTTTAGCCATAATAATGCTTTTTGGAGTATTCCTAATGCCTTTTCTCTCATAATTTGCAAGGTACACACCAAGAGGGAGAATTCTGGCAGCTGGAAATTTGGACCTGAAAAAGCTACATCAGGCTACCTATTATGCACAACTCCAAACAAGCTGAGCCTTAACGGAGAATTTTTATGGAATATTGGAGTGATGTCTACTACACAACCTTCTTCTTGTAGACGTTGTTGGGCCTCCAAGTGCAGAGGTTTGTAGGACAGTAGCAAATTTCCCTCAAGTGGATGACCTAAAGTTTATCAATCCGTGGGAGGCATAAGATGAAGATGGTCTCTCTCAAGCAACCCTGCAACCAAATAAGAAAGAGTCTCTTGTGTCCCCAACACACCCAATACAATGGTAAATTGTATAGGTGCACTAGTTCGGCGAAGAGATGGTGATACAAGTGGAATATGGATAGTAGATATGGGTATTTGTAATCTGAAATTATAAAAACAGCAAGGTAGCAAGCAATAAAAGTGAGCGTAAATGGTATTGCAATCGTAGGAAACAAGGCCTAAGGTTCATACTTTCACTAGTGCAAGTTCGCTCAACAATAATAACATAATTGGATCACATAACTATCCCTCAACATGCAACAAAGAGTCACTCCAAAGCCACTAATAGCGGAGAACAAACGAAGAGATTATGGTAGGGTACGAAACCTCCTCAAACTTATCCTTTCTGATCTATCTATTCAAGAGTCCATAGTAAAATAACATGAAGCTATTATTTCCGTTCAATCTATCATAGAGTTTGTACTAGAATGACACCTTAAGACACAAATGAACCAAAACCCTTATGTCACCTAGATACTCCATTGTCACCTCAAGTATCTGTGGGCATGATTATACGATATGCATCACACAATCTCACATTCATCTATTCAAACCAATACAAAGTACTTCAAAGAGTGCCCCAAAGTTTCTACCGGAGAGTCAATACGAAAACGTGTGCCAACCCCTATGCATAAGTTCACAAGGTCACTGAGCCCGCAAGTTGATCACCAGAACGTACATCAAGTGGATCACGTGAATATCCCATTGTCACCACAGATAAGCACGGCAAGACATACATCAAGTGTTCTCAAATCCTTAAAGACTCAATCCGACAAGATAACTTCAAAGGGAAAATTCAATCCATTACAAGAGAGTAGAGGGAGAGAAACATCATAAGATCCAACTATAATAGCAAAGCTCGTGATACATCAAGATTGTATCACCTCAAGAACATGAGAGAGAGAGATCAAACACATAGCTACTGGTACATACCCTCAGCCCCGAGGGTGAACTATTCCCTCCTCGTCATGGAGATCGCCGGGATGATGAACATGGCCACCGGTGAGGGATCCCCCCTCCGGCAGGGTGCCAGAACAGGCTCCCAAGAGGTTTTTGGTGGCTACAGAGGCTTGCGGCGGAGGAACTCCCTATCTATTGTTGTCTTTGATGTTTTTAGGTTATATGGACTTGTATATGCGAAAGAAGTCGGTCGGGGAGCCATGAGGGGCCCACGAGGGTGGAGGGCGCGCCCAGGGTGGTTGGTGTGCCCCTGTCTCGTGGCCTCCTCGAAGCTTCCCTGACTTGCACTTCAAGTCCCCTGGATTGCTTCTGTTCAAAAAATAACGCTCCCGAAGGTTTCATTCCATTTGAACTCCGTTTGATATTCCTTTTCTTCAAAACACTGAAATACGCAAGAAAACAACAATATGGGTTGGGCCTCCGGTTAATAGATTAGTCCCAAAAATAATATAAAAGTGTATAATAAAGCCCATAAACATTCAAAACAGATAATAAAATAGCATGAATGCTTCATAAATTATAGATACCTTGGAGACGTATCAACATCCCCAAGCTTAATTCCTGCTCGTCCTCGAGTAGGTAAATGATAAAAGAAAGAATTTATGAAGTGTGAATGCTAGCAGGTGCACAAGTTTGATCAATGATAATTCAATCACCTTTTCTAGCATGATTATATGTCAAATAGTAGTTCATCTCATAAAACTTCTCACGATCAAGTAACAAGCTATTCACATGTTAAAGCATAGACCATAAACTTTCTTGAAAACTAGCAAACTTCATTCTCAGTCATCAAACAATTGCAATTATCTTATTTTCAGGAAGGGTCTATGTCAGAGCTTTGAGTTAGCAAACTCCACATACTCAACTATCATATAGTCTTCTACAATTGCTAACACTCACGCAATACTTATGGTTATGGAATTTTAATCGGACACTAAGAAAGATAGGGGCTTATAGTGTTGCCTCCCAACGTATTCACCTTTGGGTGATGTCAACAATAATAGTTCATGCTAACTTACATCCAATTGGATATATATATCAGGATCTTTCCAACACGAGGTGCTTGCCAAAGGATAAAATGAAAAAGGGAAAGGTGAAGATCACCTTGACTCTTGCATAAAGTAAAAGACATAAAGTAAAAGATAGGCCCTTCGCAGAGGGAAGCGGAGGTTGTCATGTGCTTTTAGGGTTGGATGCACAAAATCTTAATGCAAAAGAACGTCACTTTATATTGCCACTTGTGATATGAACCTTTATTATGCAATCCATCGCTTTTATTACTTCCATATCACATGATCGTATAATGCTTATTTTCTTCGCACTAATAAGTCATACATTTTTAGAGAGCAATTTTTATTGCTTGCAACATGACAACTTACTAGAAGGATCTTATTCAATCCATAGGTAGGTATGGTGGACTCTCATGGCAAAAACTGGGTTTAAGGATATTTGGAAGCACAAGTAGTATCTCTACTTGGTGCAAGAAATTTTGGCTAGCATGAGGGGGAAAGGCAAGCTCAACATGTTTGAATGATCCATGACAATATACTTTAACTGAGATGTGAGAAAACATAACCCATTATGTTGTCTTCCTTGTCCAACATCAACTCTTTAGCATGTCATACTTAATGAGTGCTCACAATTATAAAAGATGTCTAAGATAGTATATGTATATGTGAAATCTCTCTTCCTTCAATATTCTTTCATGAACTGTTCAAATGACCAATACAATGCTTGCTAACCTTCAATAAATTTACAACCTCTACTTCTTAGATGTGAAGTCATTACTCCCCATGGGATAAGAAAATGAGAGATATATAATTTCAGATTTATGACATTCAACTCATTCAACCATTTACTCACAAGGTATAAGTGAAGCACACGAGTAAATGAAAAACTACTCCAAAAAGATATAAGTGAAGATCAATGAGTAGCTAAATAATTACGTAACTATGTGAAGACTCTCTCTCATTTAAGAATTTCAGATCTTGGTGTTTTATTCAAACAGCAAGCAAAACAAAGTAAAATGACATTTCAAGGATAGCACAACTCATGTGAAGAAGCAAAAACTTAGGTTCAACCGATACTAAGCGATAATTGTTGAAGAAGAAAGGTGGGATGCCTACCGGGGCATCCCCAAGCTTGGATGCTTGAGACTTCTTGAAATATTATCTTGGGGTGCCTTGGGCATCCCCAAGCTTTAGCTTTTGTGTCTCCTTAATTCCTTTTATATCTCGGTTTCCTAAATCTCGAAAGCTTCATCCACACCAAACTCAATAAGAACTCGTGAGATAAGTTAGTATAAACAATGCAAAAACCTTATCATTTTCTATTGTAAAAAATCACAAAAATTATTATTCAACATTTCATACTAAATGTCTCTGCATATTTGATACTCCTATCCACAAATAGAATCATTAAACAAGCAAACATATGCAAACAATGCAAACATAACAGCAATCTGCCAAAACAGTGTAGTCTATAAAGAATGCAAGATTCATCATACTTTCCTAACTCAAAAAATTATGAGAAAACTATTATGCTGTACAAGATTTATCAGATCTCAATATGCAAAAAGTTTCAACATTTTATCAGTCTCTGACTTTTCTAGGGAATTTTGCAAGAGCGGTAAACTTTCTGTTTTGAAACAGCAACATGTATACTTGCAAAAGAAGCATCGTAAAGGCTATCCTTGACATTTTATTGAAAATATAGATGCAAAACATTATTCTAACTAACAGCAAGCAAGTACTAACAAAGTAAAATGATGCTCCAAGAAAAACACATATCATGTGGTGAATAAAAATATAGCTCCAAGTAAAGTTACCGATGAACGAAGAAGAAAGAGGGGATGCCATCTGGGGCATCCCCAAGCTTAGGCTCTTGGTTGTCCTTGAATATTACCTTGGGGTGCCTTGGGAATACCCAAGCTTAGGCTCTTGCCACTCCTTATTCCATAGTCCATCTAATCTTTACCCAAAACTTGAAAACTTCACAACACAAAACTCGTGAGCTCCGTTAGTATAAGAAAATAAAAACCACCACTTAGGTACTGTTTTGAACTCATTATAAATTCATATTGGTGTAATATCTACTGTATTCCAACTTCTCTATGGTTCATACCCTCCGATACTACTCATAGATTCATCAAAATAAGCAAACAACACATAGAAAACAGAATCTGTGAAGAACAGAACATTCTGTAGTAATATGTATCATTAGAATACTTCTGCAACTCCAAAAATTCTGAACTAAATTGGTAGACCTGGGGAATTTGTCTATTAATTATCTTAAAAAAGAATCAACCTAAAATCGCTCTCCAGTAAAAAATTACAGCTAATCTCGTGAGCGCAAAAGTTTCTGTTTTTTACAACAAGATCGTGTAGACTTCACCCAAGTCTTCCCAAAGGTTCTACTTGGCACAAACACTAATTAAAACATAAAACCACATCTAACCAGAGGCTAGATGAATTATTTATTACTAAACAGGAACAAAAAGCAAAGAACAAAAATAAATTTGGGTTGCCTCCCAACAAGCGCCAACGTTTAACGCCCCTAGCTAGGCATGATGATTTCAATGATGCTCACATAAAAGATAAGAATTGAAACATAAGGAGAGCATCATGAAGAATATGACTAACAGATTTAAGTCTAACCCACTTCCTATGCATAGGGATTTTGTGAGCAAACAACTTATGTGAACAATAATCAACTAGCATAGGAAGGTAAAACAAGCATAGCTTCAACATTTTCAACACATAGAGAGGAAACTTGATATTATTGCAATTCCTACAAGCATATGTTCCTCCCTCATGATAATTTTCAGTAGCATCATGAATGAATTCAACAATATAACCAGCACCTAAAGCATTCTTTTCATGATCTACTTGCATAGAAAATTTACTACTCTCCACATAAGCAAAATTCTTCTCATTCGTGTTAGTGGGAGTATCATAAGAGACTCGAATACTATAAATTGTTTCCACATTAAAAGAGTAATGTTCAGAAAAAAGGTAATCATAATCTTGAAAAGTTTTATAAATATAATCATCACTACTTTTTATAGCATAAGTTTCATCACAATAATCATCATAAGTAGCAACTTTGTTCTCATCATAATCGATTGAAACCTCTTCCAAGATAGTGGAATCATCACTAAATAAAGTCATGACCTCTCCAAATCCACTTTCATGTTCATCACAATAAGATTCAACATCCTCCAAAATAGTGGGATCATTACTTCCTAAAGTTGACACTCTTCCAAACCCACTTTCATCAATATAATCATCAAAGGTGAGAGGCATGCTATCATCATAACAACTTTGCATATCAAAACTTGGGAGGCTAAAAATATCATCTTCATTAAACTAGTGATAAAACAAGAAACTAAAAGATTCGATTGCAAGGTATAAAGATATACCTTCAAGCACTCATCTCCCTGACAACGGCGCCTGAAAAGAGCTTGATGTCTACTACACAACCTTCTTCTTGTAGACGTTGTTGGGCCTCCAAGTGCAGAGGTTTGTACGACAGTAGCAAAATTCCCTCAAGTGGATGACCTAAGGTTTATCAATCTGTGGAAGGCATAGGATGAAGATGGTCTCTCTCAAGCAACCCCGCAACCAAATAACAAAGAGTCTCTTGTGTCCCCAACACACCCAATACAATGGTAAATTGTATAGGTGCACTAGTTCAGCGAAGAGATGGTTATACAAGTGCAATATGGATAGTAGATACGGGTATTTGTAATCTGAATTATAAAAACAGCAAGGTAGCAAGCGATAAAAGTTAGCGTAAATGGTATTGCAATGGTAGGAAACAAGGCCTAAGGTTCATACTTTCACTAGTGCAAGTTCTCTCAACAATAATAACATAATTGGATCACATAACTATCCCTCAACATGCAACAAAGAGTCACTCCAAAGCCACTAATAGCGGAGAACAAACGAAGAGATTATGGTAGGGTACGAAACCACCTCAAAGTTATCCTTTCTGATCTATCTATTCAAGAGTCCGTAGTAAAATAACATGAAGCTATTCTTTCATTCAATCTATCATAGAGTTCGTACTAGAATAACACCTTAAGACACAAATCAACCAAAACCCTAATGTCACCTAGATACTCCATTGTCACCTCAAGTATCCGTGGGCATGATTATACGATATGCATCACACAATCTCAGATTCATCTATTCAAACCAACGCAAAGTACTTCAAAGAGTGCCCCAAAGTTTCTATCGGAGAGTCAAGACAAAAACGTGTGCCAACCCCTATGCATAAGTTCACAAGGTCACTGAACCCGCAAGTTGATCACCAAAACATACATCAAGTGGATCACGTGAATATCCCACTGTCACCACACATAAGCACGACAAGACATACATCAAGTGTTCTCAAATCCTTAAAGAGTCAATCCGATAAGATAACTTCCAAGGGAAAACTCAATCCATTACAAGAGAGTAGAGGGGGAGAAACATCATAAGATCCAACTATAATATCAAAGCTCACGATACATCAAGATCGTATCACCTCAAGGACATGAGAGAGAGAAAGAGGTCAAACACATAGTGTCTGGTACATACTGTCTGTGTACCAAAGTAGGGACACTCCTTTGTACCCCTTACTTGTGCGCGGGCAGTCAGAGCAACAGGCCGAAGCCGCGCATAGCAGGGCAGAAGAAGGAAGGAAGGAGTCAAAACCACAAAAGCAATCAGCACACCGCCAAGACCACAGGGAGCAGATGGACGAAGCAGGTTTCCCCGGCAAGGACCCTTGCCGGGGCAGCTCGCCCACACTAGCGGAGTGAGCCACCCTCGAGCCCACGGTCTCCAACATCATCAACCACGTTGGGCCAGGGCTCGGGAGGCACCTCCATGGTGGCATGCAGATCTTTGTGAAGACACAGGATATTCAAGATCAGATGAGGATTGGAAGGCAAAGACCCTCGACAGGATCCTTGTCGAGGAAACCCCCAAGACACCCGGCAAGGTCCTTGCCGGGGACGATAGCACGCCACGGCAAGACCCTTGCCGGGCCACCCGGCAAGACCCTTGACGGGCCACTCGACAAGACCCTTGCCAAGGGCGTTAGCAGGGCCACCGCCATGCCCGCACCAACCAAGTCTCTGCTGCCGTTCACATGCAGCTGCCAGCCCAACCAGCTGGGCAGGCACCTGCGTGGCAACATTCAGCTTCCAGGCCAACTCAGCACGTGCCTTTGTGGCGGCATGCAGATCTTCGTGATGGCTCCACCGCCGCGCCACTCAGCTGCTTGCTTGCCTACATGGCACCGCATGCATCGCTGGCCAGGGCGCGTGTCGAAGCGGCGACGGATGGGATGGGCCTCGCTCCCATCCCCGGTAAAGTGAAGGGACACCTAAGCCGCGCATTAAATGCGTCTTGTCCTGTAATACGAGCGATAAGCTCGCAGCACTGTAGGCCTTTCCACCTCTTGTGTGCCACTGTGGCAGCCCCTTTCGCCTATAAAAGGAGGCCCATTGCGCACTGGAAAAGGATTCGGCTCTTTCGAACCACGCAGCACCCATAGGTAGTTCGAGAGCTCAAGAACACTCAATAAATCCACCATGCAGGACTAGGCTTTTACGCGTCCTCACGGCCCGAACCCGGGTAAACGATCTTTGTGCTGATTAGTAATCCTGCTCTTCTCACAACCTCGTGCCCCGCAACCATAGTAGGGATTCTTGTGATCCCATAGGTGTCGTTTCCCACTGACATCTTTGGCACGCCAGGTACGGGGCGCAGTTGTGATGGCTCCCGCGGGGATGGCGGCCAAGAGGGCAGCGCTGCCTGCGAGCACGAAGGATGCCGGGGCGGCAACGAGAAAGCTAAGTCATGCCAAGCTTTAAACCTTTTCTCCTTAATATAAGGTTATCGTCCTCGGAGATTCTGCCTATGTATGGAAAACTTGTACGCAAAGGGGCCCTCCGGCGATTGGCAATGCCCTTCTTCTGTTTTGAGTCCGCTCAACAGCTCAAGCGGCCTCGTCGAGAGCGGCAGGGTAGCCTTCCGCAATTAGCAACACTCTCGACTCTGACTCGAGTCAAGCTTGACAGTTCAAGCGGCTATGCTAAGGGCGGTGAGGTGGCTTGCCCGACAGCAAGCACACCCGGCAGGCCAATGGGGATCCGTCCTCAAGACGCCGGCCCGGGTTTATGCACCGGCAAGCCTACCCAGTTAGCGTAGGGTGGACATACAAATGAAAACCGAACAGGAAAATAACATGCATAATGTCGGGAGTATTGCAGAGTTATATTACATAAATTGCCGCCGTGGTTCTAACTAAAGATATCAATTGTCTTGGTCATGAACCTGCAACAGCAATAAGGAACGGGGTGCCTAGTCCCAGCGCTGGCCCTCCAACCTCTTGATTTTGTCAATGCGGCTGAGGATGGGCTTGATACGCTCACTGAGCGCCGCGATGTCAGCATCCTTCGGCAAGCTCTTCAACGCAGCTCCAAAGTCGAGGTCAGGGTGCCAGTGCGCTATCTTGGCAAGCACCTTGGTCATGACACCCCGGCAGAGCATCCGGGACTCCTCGGCCAGGGAGGCCGCCCGGTTGGAGTGAAGCCGCTCTAGGGCACTACGACCCTTTCCAAGTACAGGGTCAGGTTGGCGTTGGGGCTCATGCTCGTCTCCGGGGCGTACTGTTGGGGAACGTAGCAATAATTCAAAAATTTCCTACGTCTCACCAAGATCAATCTAGGAGATACTAGCAACAAGAGAGAGAGAGGGAGTGCATCTTCATACCCTTGAAGATCGCTAAGTGGAAGCGTTATGAAAACACGGTTGATGGAGTCGTACTCGCGACGATTCAAATCGCAGAAGATCTGATCTAGCGCCGAACGGATGGCGCCTCCGCGTTCAACACACGTACAGACCGGGGACGTCTCCTCCTTCTTGATCCAGCAAGGGGAGAGGAGAAGTTGAGGGAGAGCTCTGGCAACACGACGGCGTGGTAGTCGAGCTTGTAGTTCTCCGGCGGGGCTTCGCCAAGCACTACTGAGGAGGAGGTGGAGTTGGAGAGGGAGAGGGCTGCGCCAGGGGCAAGGGGTGAAGCTCCCATGCGCCTCCCCACTATATATAGGGGTGGAGGGGGCTGGTTTCTTGCCCTCCAAGTTCATTGGGGCGTTGGCAAAGGTGGGAGGAAAGAAATCCCATCATTTCCTTCCCCACCGATTTTTATCCCCCCCTTTTAGGGATCTTGATCTTATCCCTTCGGGATATGATCTTATTCCTTCTAAGGGGGATCTTGGTGCGCCTTGACCAGGGGTGTGGGGCCTTTCCCCCACTACCCACGTTCATGTGGGTCCCCCATGCAGGTAAAGTGAAGGGACACCTAAGCCGCGCATTAAATGCGTCTTGTCCTGTAATACGAGCGATAAGCTCGCAGCACTGTAGGCCTTTCCACCTCTTGTGTGCCACTGTGGCAGCCCCTTTCGCCTATAAAAGGAGGCCCATTGCGCACTGGAAAAGGATTCGGCTCTTTCGAACCACGCAGCACCCATAGGTAGTTCGAGAGCTCAAGAACACTCAATAAATCCACCATGCAGGACTAGGCTTTTACGCGTCCTCACGGCCCGAACCCGGGTAAACTATCTTTGTGCTGATTAGTAATCCTGCTCTTCTCACAACCTCGTGCCCCGCAACCATAGTAGGGATTCTTGTGATCCCATAGGTGTCGTTTCCCACTGACATCTTTGGCACGCCAGGTACGGGGCGCAGTTGTGATGGCTCCCGCGGGGATGGCGGCCAAGAGGGCAGCGCTGCCTGCGAGCACGAAGGATGCCGGGGCGGCAACGAGAAAGCTAAGTCATGCCAAGCTTTAAACCTTTTCTCCTTAATATAAGGTTATCGTCCTCGGAGATTCTGCCTATGTATGGAAAACTTGTACGCAAAGGGGCCCTCCGGCGATTGGCAATGCCCTTCTTCTGTTTTGAGTCCGCTCAACAGCTCAAGCGGCCTCGTCGAGAGCGGCAGGGTAGCCTTCCGCAATTAGCAACACTCTCGACTCTGACTCGAGTCAAGCTTGACAGTTCAAGCGGCTATGCTAAGGGCGGTGAGGTGGCTTGCCCGGCAGCAAGCACACCCGGCAGGCCAATGGGGATCCGTCCTCAAGACGCCGGCCCGGGTTTATGCACCGGCAAGCCTACCCAGTTAGCGTAGGGTGGACATACAAATGAAAACCGAACAGGAAAATAACATGCATAATGTCGGGAGTATTGCAGAGTTATATTACATAAATTGCCGCCGTGGTTCTAACTAAAGATATCAATTGTCTTGGTCATGAACCTGCAACGGCAATAAGGAACGGGGTGCCTAGTCCCAGCGCTGGCCCTCCAACCTCTTGATTTTGTCAATGCGGCTGAGGATGGGCTTGATACGCTCACTGAGCGCCGCGATGTCAGCATCCTTCGGCAAGCTCTTCAACGCAGCTCCAAAGTCGAGGTCAGGGTGCCAGTGCGCTATCTTGGCAAGCACCTTGGTCATGACACCCCGGCAGAGCATCCGGGACTCCTCGGCCAGGGAGGCCGCCCGGTTGGAGTGAAGCCGCTCTAGGGCACTACGACCCTTTCCAAGTACAGGGTCAGGTTGGCGTTGGGGCTCATGCTCGTCTCCGGGGCGTACTGTTGGGGAACGTAGCAATAATTCAAAAATTTCCTACGTCTCACCAAGATCAATCTAGGAGATACTAGCAACAAGAGAGAGAGAGGGAGTGCATCTTCATACCCTTGAAGATCGCTAAGTGGAAGCGTTATGAAAACACGGTTGATGGAGTCGTACTCGCGACGATTCAAATCGCAGAAGATCTGATCTAGCGCCGAACGGATGGCGCCTCCGCGTTCAACACACGTACAGACCGGGGACGTCTCCTCCTTCTTGATCCAGCAAGGGGAGAGGAGAAGTTGAGGGAGAGCTCTGGCAACACGACGGCGTGGTAGTCGAGCTTGTAGTTCTCCGGCGGGGCTTCGCCAAGCACTACTGAGGAGGAGGTGGAGTTGGAGAGGGAGAGGGCTGCGCCAGGGGCAAGGGGTGAAGCTCCCATGCGCCTCCCCACTATATATAGGGGTGGAGGGGGCTGGTTTCTTGCCCTCCAAGTTCATTGGGGCGTTGGCAAAGGTGGGAGGAAAGAAATCCCATCATTTCCTTCCCCACCGATTTTTATCCCCCCCTTTTAGGGATCTTGATCTTATCCCTTCGGGATATGATCTTATTCCTTCTAAGGGGGATCTTGGTGCGCCTTGACCAGGCGTGTGGGGCCTTTCCCCCACTACCCACGTTCATGTGGGTCCCCCATGCAGGTGGGCCCCACTTCGTAACCTTCTAGAACCTTCCCGGTACAATATCAAAAAATCCTGAACATTTTTCGGTGGCCAAAATAGGACTTCCCATATATAAATCTTTACCTCCGGACCTTTCCGTAACTCCTTGTGACGTCCGGGATCTCATCCAGGACTCCGAACAACATTCGGTAACTGCACACTAATTCCCATAACAACTCTAGCGTCACCGAACCTTAAGTGTGTAAACTCTACAGGTTCGGGAACCATGCAGACACGACCGAGACATCTCTCCGGCCAATAACCAACAGCGGGATCTGGATAACCATGTTGGCTCCCACATGTTCTACAATGATCTCATCGGATGAATGATACGTCTCCAACGTATCTATAATTTTTTATTGTTCCATGCTATTATATTACCTGTTTTGTATGTTTATGGGCTTTATTTTAAACATTATTATCATTTTTGGGACTAACCTACTAACCGGAGGCCCAACCCATATTGCTATTTTTTTGTCTATTTCAGTATTTCGAAGGAAAGGAATATCAAACAGAGTCCAAACGGAATGAAACCTTCGGAAGCGTGATTTTTGGAACGAACGTGATCCAGAGTACTTGGAGTGCAAGTCAAGAAGCAGTCGAGGTGGCCACGAGAGGGTAGGGCACGCCCCCCTATAGGACGCCCCCCCTATAGGGATCACCCCTGTCTCGTGGGCCCCTCGGGCGGCCACCGACCTACTTCTTCCTCCTATATAAGCCTACATACCCCGAAAACATCCAGGGAGCAACCGAAACACAATTTCCACCACCGTAACCTTCTGTATCCGCAAGATCCCATCTTGGAGCCATCGCCGGTGTTCTGCGGGAGGGGGATTCTACCACAGAGGGCTTCTAAATCAACACCATAGCCCTTCCGATGAGTTGTGAGTAGTTTACTACAGACCTTCGGGTCCATAGTTATTAGCTAGATGGCTTCTTCTCTCTTTTTGGATCTCAATACAATGATCTCCCCCTCTCTTGTGGAGATCTATTAGATGTAATCTCTTTTTGCGGTGTGTTTGTCGAGATCCGATGAATTGTGGGTTTATGATCAAATTTATCTATGGATAATAATTGAATCTTCTCTGAATTCTTTTATATGATTGAGTTATCTTTGCAAGTCTCCTCGAATTATCGTTTTGGTTTGGCCTACTAGATTGATCTTTCTTTCCATGGGAGAAGTGCCTAGCTTTGGGTTCAATCTTGCGGTGTTCTTACCCAGTGACAGAAAGGGTTGCAAGACACGTATTGTATTGTTGCCATCGAGGATAAAAAGATGGGGTTTATATCTTGTTGCTTGAGTTTATCCCTCTACATCATGTCATCTTGCTTAATGCGTTACTCTGTTCTTATGAACTTAATACTCTAGATGCATGCTGGATAGCGGTCGATGTGTGGAGTAATAGTAGTAGATGCAGGCAGGAGTCGGTCTACTTGTTGCGGATGTGATGCCTATATACATGATCATGCCTAGACAACGTCATAATTATTCGCTTTTCTATCAATTGCTCGACAGTAATTTGTTCACCCACCGTAATACTTATGCTCTTGAGAGAAGCCACTAGTGAAACCTATGGCCCCCGGGTCTATCTCCTATCATATTTGCTTCCAATCTACTTTTATTCGCATCTTTATTTTCTGCATCTATATTATAAAATACCAAAAAAATATTTATCTTATCATATTATCTCTATCAGATCTCACTTTCGCAAGTGGTCATGAAGGGATTGTCAACCCCTTTATTGCGTTGGTTGCGAGTTCTTTGTTTGTTTGTGTAGGTTCGTGGGACTTGTTGAGGAGCCTCCTATTGGATTGATACCTTGGTTCTCAAAAACTAAGGGAAATACTTACGCTACTGTGTTGCATCAGCCTTTCCTCTTGAAGGAAAGCCAACACAAGCTCAAGACGTAGCAAGAAGGATTTCTGGCGCCGTTGCCGGGGAGGGCTTCGCTCAAGTCAAGACATACCAAGTAACCATCACAAACTCATCTCCCCTGAATTTACATTGTTTGCCATTTGCCTCTCGTTTTCCTCTCCCCCAATTCACCCTTGCCGTTTTATTCGCCCTTCTTTTGTTCGTCTTTTTGCTTTGATGTCTTACTTGGCTTGTTTGCTCGTTTGGTTGGAATAGTTGTTTATTTATTTCTAAACAGAGAACTTATGATCAATGGATCCTCATCCGCTTGCTAATCTTTTTAAGAGATCCAATTATGATGAACCAATTGCTAGCGAGTTTTGTGCACTAGATTATCTTTATGAAGCTTTGCTAAAAAATTGTGAATCTGAAAATTATGATAAAGAAATTTATGAAGAGATTCATGATAACTCCTTGAATAAAAAGCATGATTGCAATGATTTTCCTATAAATTCTCTTGATGTCAATTGTGCTAATAATATGCAAAACCCTAAGCTTGAGGATGCTAGTTTTGCTATGTCTACTACTTGTTTCAGTGATCATGATTGGGGTGATTCTTCTTATAACCTTGAAAATTTATTTAAGCCCCATGATGAATATGAGATTGATAATAGTGTTTGCAATAATATTGAAAGTGGGTTTGGAAGAGTGTCAACTTTAGATCCCACATATTTGGAGTATGTTCAATCTTATGATATTTTTGATAAAAGTGGGTTCGGAAAGGTCATGACTTTAGTTAATGTTAATCCCACTATCTTGGAAGAGTGTCAACTTTGCATGCATGTGGATCATGTTGAGAATATGTTTTGTGATAACTATTTTGTTGAATTTTCCTGTGATCCTACATGTAATTATTATGAGAGAGGAAAATATGGTCATAGAAATTTTTATCTTATTAAATTACCTCTCGTCATGTTGAAACTGCTATCGTCTCTTTCTTCTTCCTTGCATATGCTAGTTTTTGCTTGCCTTGCAAATTTATTTTCTTATAATATGCCTATGCATAGGAAGTATGTTAGACTTAGATGTGTTTGTCACGTGTTTCATGATGCTCTCTTTGTGCTTCAATTCTTGTCTTTCATGTGAGCATCATTAAAATTATCAATGTCTAGCTAAAAGGCTTTAAAGAAAAGCGCTTGTTGGGAGACAACCCAATATTTTTCCTTGCTGTTATTTAATAAATTTTTCTTCTACTTTATGTTTAGATGTGTTTTTACCTCTTAATTAGTGTTTGTGCCAAGTAGAACCTATAGGATAACCTATGATACGAGTTCACTTGATTCTGCTGAAAAATAGAAACTTTGCGCTCAGGAGAAAAAAATCAATAAATCACAGGAACGTGATTTTGCATTGATTCTTTTTACTTATGATCAATAAACAAATTTTTTAGGATGTCCTATTTTGGTAGGATTTTTTGAGGTTCCATAAGTTTGCGTTAGTTATAGATTGCTACAGACTGTTCTGTTTTTGACAGTTTCTGCCTTTCGTGTGTTGTTTGCTTATTTTGATGCATCTATGGCTAGTATGTAAGAGTATTAACCATAGAGAACTTGGAATACAGTAGGTTTAACACCAATATAAATAAATAATGAGTTCATTATAGTACCTTATGTGGTGGTTTTGTTTTCTTTCACTAACAGAGCTTATAAGATTTCTTGTTGAGTTTTGTGTTGTGAAGTTTTCAAGTTCTGGGTAAAGCTTTTATGGACTATGGAATAAAGGGTGGCAAAAGCCTAAGCTTGGGGATGCCCATGGCACCCCAAGATATTCAAGGATGGCCAAAAGCCTAAGCTTGGGGATGCCCTGGGAAGGCATCCCCTCTTTCGTCTTCGTTCATTGATAACTTTACTTGGAGCTATATTTTTATTCACCACATGATATGTGTTTTGCTTGGAGTGTCATGTATTATATTAGTCTTTGATTTTTAGTTTACCACAATCATCCTTGCTGTAACACACCTTTTGGGAGAAGCCTATTTGCTTAGGATTTGATAGAATACTCTATGTGCTTCACTTATATCTTTTGAGCTTGATAGTTTTTGCTCTAGTGCTTCACTTATATCTTTAAGAGCACGACGGTGGTTTAATTTTGAAGAAATTGTTGATCTCTCATGATTCACTTATATTAGTTTGAGAGTCTTTTAGAACAGCATGGTATTTGCTATGGTTATAAATTGGTCCTAGAATGATGAGCATCCAAGTTGGGTATAATAAAAACTATCATATGAAGTGAATTGGATGCTATGATCAATTTGATACTTGATAATTGTTTTGAGATAGGGAGGTAGTGATATTAAAGTCATGCTAGTTGGGTGATTATGAATTTAAAGAATTCTTGTGTTGAAGTTAGCAAGTCCCGTAGCATGCACGTATGGTTAAAGTTGTGTAACAAATTTGAAGCATGAAGTGTACCTGGCTTGTGCATCCTTATGAGTGGCGGTCGGGGACGAGCGATGGACTTTTCCTACCAATCTATCCCCCTAGGAGCATGCGCGTAGTGCTTGGTTTTTTATGACTTCTAAATTTTTGCAATAAGTATATAAGTTCTTTTTACTAATGTTGAGTCCATGGATTATACACACTTTTACCTTTCCATCATTGCTAGCCTCTTCGGTACCGTGCATTGCCCTTTCTCACCTTGAGAGTTGGTGCAAACTTCGCCGGTGCATCCAAACCCTGTGATATGATACGCTCTATCACACATAAACCTCCTTATATCTTCCTCAAAACAGCCACCATACCTACCTATTTATGGCATTTCCATAGTCATTCCGAGATATATTTCCATGCAACTTTCCACCGTTCCGTTCATCATTATCATGACATACATTACTTTTGTCATATTGCCATTGCATGATCATGTAGTTGACATCGTATTTGTGGCAAAGCCACCATGCATAATTTTTATACATGTCACTCTTGATTCATTGCACCATCCCGGTACACCGCCAGAGGCATTCATATAGAGTCATATCTTGTTCTGGTTTCGAGTTCTAATTCATGTGTTGTAATCAATGAAAGTGTGATGATCATCATTATTAGAGCATTGCCCAAAAAAGGCCAAAAGAAAAAAAGAAAGGCCAAAAGAAAAAAATTAAAAAGAAAAAATAAAATAAAAATAAAAAAGAGAAAATAAATAAAGGGGCAATGCTACTATCTCTTTTTCCACACTTGTGCTTCAAAGTAGCACTTTGTTCTTCATGTAATGAGTCTCATATATATCGTGCTTCAAAGTAGCACCATGTTTTTCATGTAGAGAGTCTCATAGGTTGTCACTTTCATATACTAGTGGGAATTTTTCATTATAGAACTTGGCTTGTATATTCCTACGATGGGCTTCCTCAAATGCCCTAGGTCTTTGTGAGCAAGCAAGTTGGATGCACACCCACTAGTTTTCTTTTGTTGAGCTTTCATTCATTTATTGCTCTAGTGCATCCATTGCATGGCAATCCCTACTCCTCATGTTGACATCAATTGATGGGCATTCCCATAGCCCGTTGATTATCCTTGTCAATGTGAGACTTTCTCCTTTTTTTGTCTTCTCCACACAATCCCCAATCATTATTCTATTCCACCCATAGTGCTATATCCATGGCTCACGCTCATGTATTGCGTGAAGGTTGAAAATTTTTGAGATTATTTAAGTACAAAACAATTGCTTGGCTTGTCATCGGGGGTATAGAAGTTGGGAACATCTTTGTGTGACGAAAATGAAGCATAGCCTAACTATATGATTTTGTAGGGATGAACTTTCTTTAGCCATGCTATTTTGAGAAGACATGATTGCTTTTATTGGTATGCTTGAAGTGTTGCTATTTCTTTTGTCAATACGAACTTTTATTTTGAATTACTTGGATCTGAACATTCATGCCACAATAAAGAGAAATTACATGGAGAAACTATGCGTGGTAGCATTCCACATAAAAAATTCTGTTTTTATCATTTACCTACTCGAGGACGAGCAGGAATTAAGCTTGGGGATGCTTGATACGTCTCCAACGTATCTATAATTTTTGATTGTTCCATGCTATTATATTACCTGTTTTGGATGTTTATGGGCTTTATTTTACACATTATTATCATTTTTGGGACTAACCTACTAACCGGAGGCCCAGCCCATATTGCTGTTTTTTGTCTATTTCAGCATTTCGAAGGAAAGGAATATCAACGGAGTCCAAACGGAATGAAACCTTCGAAAGCGTGATTTTTGGAATGAACGTGATCCAGAGGACTTGGAGTGCAAGTTAAGAAGTAGTCAAGGCGACCACGAGAGGGTAGCCCCCCCCCCCTATAGGGTGCGCCCCTGTCTCGTGGGCCCCTCGGGAGGCCACCGACCTACTTCTTCCTCCTATATAAGCCTACATACCCCGAAAACATTCAGGGAGCAACCAAAACACAATTTCCACCACCGTAACCTTCTGTATCTGCGAGATCCCATCTTGGAGCCATCGTCGGCGTTCTGTCGGAGGGGGATTCCACCACGGTGGGCTTCTACATCAACACCATAGCCCTTCCGATGAGTTGTGAGTAGTTTACCACAGACCTTCGGGTCCATAGTTATTAGCTAGATGGCTTCTTCTCTCTTTTTGGATCTCAATACAATAATCTCCCCCTCTCTTGTGGAGATCTATTCGATGTAATCTCTTTTTGCGGTGTGCTTGTCGAGATCCGATGAATTGTGGGTTTATGATCAAGTTTATCTATGGATAATAATTGAATCCTGTCTGAATTCTTTTATATGATTGAGTTACATTTGCATGTCTCTTCGAATTATCAGTTAGGTTTGGCCTACTAGATTGATCTTTCTTTCCATGGGAGAAGTTCTTAGCTTTGGGTTCAATCTTGCGGTGTTCTTACCCAGTGACAGAAAGGGTTGAAAGACACGTATTGTATTGTTGCCATCGAGGATAAAAAGATGGGGTTTATATCATATTGCTTGAGTTTATCCCTCTACATCATGTCATCTTGCTTAATGCGTTGCTCTGTTCTTATGAACTTAATACTCTAGATGCATGCTGGATAGCGGTCGATGTGTGGAGTAATAGTAGTAGATGCAGGCAGGAGTCGGTCTACTTGTTGTGGACATGATGCCTATATACATGATCATGCCTAGATAACGTCATAATTATTCGCTTTTCTATCAATTGCTCGACAGTAATTTTTTCACCCACCGTAATACTTATGCTCTTGAGGGAAGCCACTACTAAAACCTATGGCCCCTGGGTCTATCCCCTATCATATTTGCTTCCAATCTACTATTATTTGCACCTTTATTTTCTGCATCTATATTATAAAGTACCAAAAATATATTTATCTTATCATATTATCTCTATCAGATCTCACTTTCGCAAGTGGCCATGAAGTGATTGACAACCCCTTTATTGCGTTGGTTGCAAGTTCTTTGTTTGTTTGTGTAGGTTCGTGGGACTTGTTGAGGAGCCTCCTACTGGATTGATACCTTGGTTCTCAAAAACTGAGGGAAATACTTACGCTACTGTGCTGCATCACCCTTTCCTCTTCAAGGAAAACCAACGCAAGCTCAAGACGTAGCAATGAACCACGATGTCAAGGATTCAAGCAATCCCGTATACAATTCCCTTTGTCAATCGCTACGTTACTTGCCCGAGATTCGATCGTCGGTATCCCAATACCTCGTTCAATCTCGTTACTAGCAAGTCACTTTAGTCGTTCCGTAATGCATGATCCCGTGACTAACTACTTAGTCACATTGAGCTCATTATGATGATGCATTACCGAGTGGCCCAGAGATACCTCTCCGTCACACGGAGTGACAAATCCCATTCTCGATTTGTGCCAATCCAACAGACACTTTCGTAGATACCCGTAGTGCACCTGTATAGCCACCCAGTTACGTTGTGACGTTTGGCACACCCAAAGCATTCCTACGGTATCCGGGAGTTGCACAATCTCATGGTCTAAGGAAATGATACTTGACATTAGAAAAGCTTTTTAGCAAATGAACTACACGATCTTGTGCTATGCTTAGGATTGGGTCTTGTCCATCACATCATTCTCCTAATGATGTGATCCCGTTATCAATGACATCCAATGTCCATGGTCAGGAAACCATAACCATCTATTGATCAACGAGCTAGTCAACTAGAGGCTCACTAGGGACATGTTGTGGTCTATGTATTCACACATGTATTACGATTTCCAGTTAATACAATTATAGCATGAACAATAGACAATTATCATGAACAAGGAAATACAATAATATCCATTTTATTATTGCCTCTAGGGCATATTTCCAACAGTCTCCCACTTGCACTAGAGTCAATAATCTAGTTCACATCACTATGTGATTGTAATGAATCCAACACCCATGGGGTTTGATCATATCTCGCTTGTGAGAGAGGTTATGAGTCAACAGATCTGATCCTTTCAGATCCGTGTGTGCTTTACAAATCTCTATGTCATCTTGTAGATGCAACTACCACGCGCTATTTGGAGCTATTCCAAACAACTGTTCTACTATATGAATCCAATTTAGTACTCATAGTCACAGATTAGTATCAAAGTTTGCATCGACGTAACCCTTTACGACGAACTCTTTTGCCACCTCCATAATCGAGAAAATTCCTTAGTCCACTAGTTATTAAGGATAACCTTGACCGCTGTCCTGTGATCCATTCCTGGATCACACTTGTACCCCTTGACTGACTCATGGCAAGGCACACTTTAGGCGCGGTACACATCATAACATACTGTGGAGCCTACGTCTAAAGCATAGGGGACGACCTTCGTCCTTTCTCTCTCTTTTGCCATGGTCAGGTCTTGAGTCTTACTCAATACTCACACCTTATAACACAGCCAAGAACTCCTTCTTTGCCGATCTATTTTGAACTCCTTCAAAATCTTGTCACGGTGCATACTCATTTGAAAGTACTATCAAGCGATTTTGATCTATCCTTATAGATCTTGATGCTCAATGTTCAAGTAGCTTAATCCAGGTTTTCCATTGAAAAACACTTTTCAGATAACCCTATATGCTTTCCAGAAATTCTAAATCATTTCCGATCAACAATATGTCAACAACATATACTCATCAGAAATGCTATAGTGCTCCCACTCACTTCTTTGGAAATACAAGTTTCTCATAAACTTTCTATAAACCCAAAATCTTTGATAATCTCATCAAAGCGTATATTCCATCTCCGAGATGCTTACTCCAGTCCTTAAAAGGATTGCTGGAGCTTTGCATACTTGTTAGCATCTTTTAGGATTGACAAAACCTTCTAGTTGTATCACATACAACCTTTCCTCAAGAAAA
Source organism: Triticum aestivum (assembly GCF_018294505.1). NCBI lineage: Eukaryota > Viridiplantae > Streptophyta > Magnoliopsida > Poales > Poaceae > Triticum > Triticum aestivum. The sequence goes on along the minus strand of NC_057813.1, from coordinate 228,537,501 downwards.
TCATTGAGGAAACAATGTTTTGACATCCTATCTCCAAGATTTCATAAATAATGCAGGACCTGCTAATATAATTTCAACAGACTCTTAGCATCGCTATGAGTGAGAAAGTCTCATCGTAGTCAACTCCTTGAACTTGTCGGAAAACATCTTAGCGACAAGTCGAGCTTTCTTAATGGTCAAACTTACCATCATTGTCCGTCTTCCCTTTTAAAATCCATCTGTACCCAACAGCCTTACGACCATCAAGTAGTTCTTCCAAAGTCTACACTTTGTTTTATACATGGATCCTCTTTCGGATTTTATGTCCTTGAGCCATTTGTCGGAATCCGGGCCCACCATCGCTTTTCCACAGCTCATAGGTTCATTGTTGTCTAGCAACATGACCTCCAAGACAGGATTACCGTACCACTCCGAAGCAGTACACGTCCTTGTCAACCTACGAGGTTTGGTAGTGACTTGATCCGAAGTTTCATGATCACTATCATCAACTTCCACTTCAACTGGTGTAGGCACCACAGGAACAACTTCATGTGCCCTTCTATAGATTGGTTGAAGTGATGGTTCAATAACCTCATCAAGTCTCCACCATCCCGCCACTCAATTCTTTCAAGAGAAACCTTTCCTCGAGAAAGTACCCGTTTCTAGAAACAATCACCTTTTCTTCCGGATGTGAAATAGGAGGTATACCCAATTGTTTTGGGTGTCCTATTAAGATGCATTTATCCGCTTTGGGTTTGAGCTTATCAGGCTAAAACTTTTCCACATAAGCTTCGCAGCCCCAAACTTTTAAGAAATGATAGCTTAGGTTTCTCTAAACCATAGTTCATACGCTGTCATCTCAATAGAATTATGTGGTGCCCTATTTGAAGTGAATGCGGTTGTCTCTAATGCCTAACCCATAAACAATAGTGGTAATTCGATAAGAGACATCATGGTATGCACCATATCCAATAGGGTGCAGCTATGATGTCCGGACACAACATCACACTATGGTGTTCTAGGCGGTATTAGTTGTGGAACAATTTCCACAATGTCTTAATTGTATACCAAACTCATAACTCAAATATTCATCTCTATGATCATATCATAGACATTTTATCCTCTTGCCATGATGATCTTCAACTTCACTCTGAAATTGCTTGAACCTTTCAATAATTTAGACTCGTGTTTCATCAATTAAATATACTTAGAATCTACTCAAATCATCTGTGAAGTAAGAGCATAACGATATTCACTGCGTGCCTCAGCACTCATTGTATTGCACACATCAAATGTATTACTTCCAACAAGTTGCTCTCTTGTTCCATCTCACTGAAAATGAGGCCTTTCAGTCATCTTGCCCATGTGGCATGATTTGCATGTCTCAAGTGATTCAAAATCAAGTGAGTCCAAACGATCCATTTGTATGGAGTTTCTTCATGCAATATACCAATAGACATGGTTTGCATGTCTCAATCTTTTCAAAAACGAGTGAGTCCAAAGATCCATCAACATGGAGCTTCTTCATGCATTTTATATCAATATGACTCAAATGGCAGTGCCACAAGTATGTGGTACCATCATTACTATCCTATATCTTTTGACATGAACATGTGTATCACTACGATTGAGATTCAATAAACCATTAATTTTAGGTGCAAGACCATTGAAGGTATTATTCAAATAAACAGAGTAACCATTATTCTCCTTAAATTAATAACCGTATTGTGATAGACATAATCCAATCATGTCTATACTCAACGCGAACACTAAATAACAATTATTTAGATTTAACACCGATCCCGATGGTAGAGGGAGCGTGCGATGTTTGATCACATCAACCTTGGAAATACTTCCAACACATATCGTCACCTCGCCTTTAGCTAGTCTTCGTTTATTCTGTAGCCTTTTATTTCGAGTTACTAACACTTAGCAACTGAACCGGTATCTATTACCATGGTGCTACTAGGAGTACTAGCGAAGTACACATCAATATAATGTATATCCAATATACTTCTGTCGACCTTGCTAGCCTTCTCATCTACCAAGTATCTAGGGTAGTTCTGCTTTAGTGACCGTTCCCCTCATTACAGAAGCACTTATTCTCGGGTTTGGGTTCAACCTTGCGTTTCTTCACTAGAGTAGCAACTGATTTGCCATTTCATGAAGTATCCCTTCTTGCCCTTGCCCTTCTTGAAACTAGTGGTTTCACTAACCATCAACAATTGATGCTCCTTCTTGATTTCTACTTTCACGGTGTCAAACATCACGAATATTTCAAGGATCATCATATCTATCCCTGATATGTTATAGTTCATCACGAAGCTCTAGTAGCTTGGTGGCAATGACTTTGGAGAAACATCACTATCTCATCTGGAAGATTAACTCCTCGATTTGTTGTACCCAAACAATCTGAGTACAAGCTCAACGATTGAGCTTTTCTCCCTTAGTTTGTAGGCTAGGAAACTCGTCACAGGTCTCATACCTCTTGACGTGGGCACTAGTATGAAATCCCAATTTCAGCCCTTGGAACATCCCCTATGTTCCGCGACGTTTCAAAAATCATCTTGGGCGCCTCAATTCTAAACCATTTAACATTACTGAACTATCACGTAGTCATCAAAACGTGTATGTCAGATGTTCGCAACATCCACAGACGATGTTCGAGGTTTAGCACACCGAGTGGTGCATTAAGGACATAAGCCTTCTACGCAGCAATGAGGACAATCCTTAGTTTACGGACCCAGTCCGCATAATTGCTACTATCAACTTTCAACTAAATTTTCTCTAGGAACATATCTAAAACAGTAGAACTAAAACACGAGCTACGACATAATTTGCAAAGAGCTTTTGACTATGTTCAGGATAATTAAGTTCATTTAATTAACTCCCACTCAGATAGACATCCATCTAGTCATCTAAGTGATACATGATCCGAGTCAACTAGGCCGTGTCTGATCATCACGTGAGACGGACTAGTCATCATCGGTGAACATCTTCATGTTGATCGTATCTACTATACGACTCATGTTTGACATTTTGGTCTCTTGTGTTCCGAGGCCATGTCTGTACATGCTAGGCTCGTCAAATCAACCTAAGTGTTTTGCATGTGTAAATCTGGCTTACACCCGTTGTATGTGAATGTTAGAATCTATCACACCCGATCATCACGTGGTGCTTCGAAACAACGAACTTTCACAACAGTGCACAGTTAGGGGGAACACTTTCTTGAAATTTTAGTGAGGCATCATCTTATTTATGCTACCGTCGTTCTAAGCAAATAAGATGTAAACTTGATAAACATCACATGCAAATCATAAAGTGACATGATATGGCCATTATCATCTTGCGCCTTTGATCTCCATCTTTGAAGCGAGGCATGATCACCTTCGTCACCGGCATGACACCATGATCTCCATCATCATTATCTCCATCATCGTGTCTCCATGAAGTTGTCTCGCCAACTATTACTTCTACTACTACGGCTAACGGTTAGCAATAAAGTAAAGTAATTACATGGCGTTGTTCAATGACACGCAGGTCATACAATAAATGAAGACAACTCCTATGGCTCCTGCCGGTTGTCATACTCATCGACATGCAAGTCGTGGTTCCTATTACAAGAACATGATCAATCTCATACATCACATATATCATTCATCACATCCTTTTGGCCATATCACATCACACGACATATGCTGCAAAAACAAGTTAGACGTCCTCTAATTGTTGTTGCAAGTTTTTACGTGGCTGCTATAGGTTTCTAGCAAGAACGTTTCTTACCTACGCCAAAACCACAACGTGGTATGCTAATTGCTATTTACCCTTCATAAGCACCCTTTTCATCGAATCTGGTCCGACTAAAGTGGGAGAGACAGACACCCGCTAGCCACCTTACGCAACTAGTGCATGTCAGTCGGTGGAACCTGTCTCACGTAAGTGTATGTGTAAGGTCGGTCCAGGACGCTTCATCCCACAATACCGTTGAAACAAGATAGGACTAGTAATGGTAAGCATACTGAACAAAACCAACGCCCACAACTATTTGTGTTATACTCGTGCATAGAAGCTACGCAATAGACCTAGCTCATGATGCCACTTTTGGGGAACGTAGCAATAATTCAAAAATTTCCTACATCTCACCAAGATCAATCTAGGAGATACTAGCAACGAGAGAGAGAGAGGGAGTGCATCTTCATACCCTTGAAGATCGCTAAGCGGAAGCGTTACAAGAACGCGGTTGATGGAGTCGTACTCGCGGTGATTCAAATCGCGGAAGATCCGATCTAGCACCGAATGGACGGCGCCTCTGTGTTCAACACACGTACATCTCGGGGACGTTTCCTCCTTCTTGATCCAGCAAGGGGAGAGGAGAAGTTGAGGGAGAGCTTCGGCAGCACGACGGCGTGGTAGTGGAGCTTGCAGTTCTCCGACAGGGCTTCGCTAAGCACTACTGAGGAGGAGGTGGAGTTGCAGAGGGGGAGGGCTGCACCAGGGGCAAGGGGTGAAGCTCCCATGCGCCTCCCCACTATATATAGGGGTGGAGGGGGCTGGTTTATTGCCCTCCAAGTCCATTGGGGCGTTGGCAAAGGTGGGAGGAAAGAAATCCCATCATTTCCTTCCCCACCGATTGTTATCCCCCCTTTTTAGGGATCTTGATCTTATCCCTTTGGGATATGATCTTATTCCTTCTAAGGGGGATCTTGGTGCAACTTGACCAGGGGTGTGGGGCCTTTCCCCCACTACCCACGTTCATGTGGGTCCCCCCATGCAGGTGGGTCCCACTCTGGAACCTTCTAGAACCTTCCCGGTACAATACCGAAAAATCACGAACATTTTCCGGTGGCCAAAATAGGACTTCCCATATATAAATCTTTACCTCCGGACCATTCCGTAACTCCTCGTGACGTCCGGGATCTCATCCGGGACTCCGAACAACATTCGGTAACTGCACACTAATTCCCATAGCAACTCTAGCGTCACCGAACCTTAAGTGTGTAGACCCTACGGGTTTGGGAACCATGCAGACATGACGAGACATCTCTCCGGCCAATAACCAACAGCGGGATCTGGATAACCATGTTGGCTCCCACATGTTCCACGATGATCTCATCGGATGAACCATGATGTCAAGGATTCAAGCAATCCCATATACAATTTCCTTTGTCAATCGGTACGTTACTTGCCATAGATTCGATCATCGGTATCCCAATACCTCGTTCAATCTCGTTACCAGCAAGTCACTTTACTCATTCCGTAATGCATGATCCCATGACTAACTACTTAGTCACATTGCGCTCATTATGATGATGCATTACCGAGTGGGCCCAGAGATACCTCTCCGTCACACAGAGTGACAAATCCCATTCTCGATTCGTGCCAACCCAATAGACACTTTTGGAGATACCCGTAGTGCACCTTTATAGCCACCTAGTTACGTTGTGACGTTTGGCACACCCAAAGCATTCCTACGGCATCCGGGAGTTGCACAATCTCATGGTCTAAGGAAATTATACTTGACATTAGAAAAGCTTTTTAGCAAACGAGCTACATGATCTTGTGCTATGCTTAGGATTGGGTCTTGTCCATCACATCATTCTCCTAATGATGTGATCCCGTTATCAATGACATCCAATGTCCATGTTCAGGAAACCATAACCATCTATTGATCAACGAGCTAGTCAACTAGAGGCTCACTAGGGAGATGTTGTGGTCTATGTATTCACACATGTATTACGGTTTCCAGTTAATACAATTATAGCATGAACAATAGACAATTATCATGAACAAGGAAATACAGTAATAACCATTTTATTATTGCCTCTAGGGCATATTTCCAACACGTACCTCATGTCCGGCATCCCCATGGTGCCCAGCTGCGTGGCGGCCGAGTTCGCAACGGTGGCAAGGCATTCGAGCCAGCGTTTCTCACCCGCCATGTGGTCGTTGAGGTTGGCGGTCTCGTTCATCCACAACTGCTTCTCGGCCTCCAGGTCCTTGATCAGGATCCCCTCTCGGGCCTTGGCCTCCAACAACATCTTCTCGAGATCCTCCAGCTTCAGCTTGAGGTCTTTGATGGAGTTGTTGGCTTCGAAGAGTTCTTCGGCCCTGCTGATGACAGCGCCCTGCGCCTCTACCAGGGCGCCGTTGAGCGTGTCCGTCTCCTTGGACAACTTCGAAGCTTGCTCCTCCAGCTCCTTCACCGTTCCGTCGTGAACCAGAGCCTGGGCATCGAGTGCCTCCTGATGCCTCTGCTCCAGCTCTTGGGTCCGCTGTACGATGATCTTGTCCATCTCTTCATCCTTGCCGCGGAGCATAGCGGCAAGCTTCTCCTCATGTGCGGCAAGATCCTCCTCCTGGGAGTTCAGTGCGGCCTCGCGCTGGGTCCGGGCGGCTTCGTCTGCTACGGCCAAGTTCTTCGCTGTCTCTTGGGCTTTTGACGTCGGCCAGCTTCAGGGTGAGATCCACCTTGTGCTTGGCTAGCTCGCTCTGGGCGGCCTTTAGCTCGTCTTGAGCCTGGTGGAACCAGTCTTGCGCCTCGGCGACGCGCCCCTCGAAGTCCGCCTCTGCCTTCTCCACCACTGTCGTCCTGGACTTGGCCTTGTCTAAACGAGCACAGTGGAGCGCTTGGAGCTTCCGGAAGCTGGCGCCCATGGCCTGGAGCAGCCGCTCCTCCTGGGAGCCATCACCACCAACGCTTGGCTCGTCGACGACCTGGAGCCCGGCAGCGGCAAGCATCTCGTTGTCAAACACCTCCACCTCAATGGGAGCCCTGGTGCGCGACGCGCCTAGGAGGTGGACAAAGAGGTCGTCACTCACCCTCAGGTACCTGCCGGAGCTGGAGGCGGCGGCGGAGGAGGGTTGGTCGTCGACCACCACCTCCTCGGCAGCAGCCTTGCCGGCTTCCCCGACAGGCCCCTAGCCGAGCTCCTCGGCGGGCCCCTTGGCGGCGTCTTCAGCGGCACCCTTAGCGCTTTCCTCGGCGGCGATCTTCTCGGCCTGCGCCACGGCATCCTCGGTGACGTCCTTGATCACAGTGTCGACGTCCTCTGGGTCCATCAAGGAGCAATCTGAATGCCAAGAAGGGGACAGAGCGGAGCCAAGAACAAAGCCAGTAAAGAAGAAATAAAGGACGCAAGCAGAAATGAAAGGCGAGCGGCTTACCCATGCCGGACCGGGAGGCGGAAGTCCCTTCCCCGCTGAGGTTTGGCGTCGAGGCGAAGCCACCGGCGCTCGTGTTCTCCTCCTCCTCCTCTGTGTGCATGGCCTCGGCGCTTGGTGCCCTTGACGGGGACGCCCCTCGGGGTGGCATGGTCAATGGGGGCGGCACGTTGGGAGAAGCCCTCTGCGGCTCCCCTTGGTGCTTATCCCCTCCTACATCCATGACATGGTCAGTATCGAAGCATCGCGCATGGCGCGCGTTGACGAAGGATGGGTGATGGACTCACGCTGGGGCTAGGCTGGGGGCTGCTGTCCGGGCTGCTCAACACCACCAGTGGTGTGCTGGAGGTGCCTGCGTGGGGCTGACCTCTCATCGAAATCCTGGCCCTCTTCACCCTCTGTGCCAGCATCTCCACATCCCTGCAAGATGAAGATGTTTCAGAGTAAGCGGCACCATTGAGGAAATGGAGAAAACAAAAAAAATGATGGGGAAAGCAGAGCTTACTCTTAATCCTCCTCCTCCTCCTCCTCCTCTTCGGCTTTCCTCTTCCTCTCCGGGCTGAGGGGTCCCAAGTCAAAAGCGATCCCCGCACCAACATCTGCCGGCGAGGGGGGAGGCAGTGGCGTTTGGGCACGCTTGCACAATGAAGAAGCAGGTGCCTTCTTCTTCACCGCCACGGCCTCCACCGCCTTCTTCGTCGCCGCAGCCCTTGTCTGGTGCGCAAATGTCTCCTAGGCCTGTCATAGCTGCACGGCCCGGCCGGGACAGACCGGCTCGCCGGAGGTGGCCCACCGCAGGACTCGCCCTCTTCTAGTGATTGGAGGGTCGGCGGTTGCGGTCTCCTCCCCCTCGTCCTCCTCCTCCAACGACTCGTCGACCACGTCTTCGATGAGGGGAGGCCCGATGTCGGTGCTGCTGGCCTCCCCAGCAGCTGCCGCCCACCAGGCGAGCTCTTCTTCCCCCGCTTCCGCCGCGGCCTTGTCCACCACACCGCCGGCGCTGCCAGCCTCCTCGACAAGCTTAGCCCCCTCCTCGGCAATTCTTGCCTCCTCCACCCTGGCGGCGATGTAGTCCTGCTCCGCTGGAGAAGTGTCCTGGATAAGCCGCGACTCGGCGGTGACGTACCTCTCGTGCAAGCTGTCGAACAATTCCTGCACTCTGAGCTCGTCCGGCTCGACCCAGCTCGGGTCAAGGCCATGCACGTTGAAGGACGACATCATGGCGATGATCTCGGACTGGCAAGAAATTGTTGCAAAGCGGGACCACTCCCACCGGCAACTTGAAAACGGGCTCCTTCATGGCCTTCCGGCCTTCGCGGCAGCCCTTGCAACCTTGCCGGACTGCTCGACCTCGCCTTCGTCATTGACCTCGAGCTAGAAGATCCGTTGGCAGAGGTGGGCGTGCCTCAGCACCGTCAGATTGTGGTCGAGGCTGGGGCGGAGCCTCATGATGTCAGCGGCATTCACGAAAAGCCAGGCCGGCCTCCCCTTGTCGTGCAGAGGAGCGATTCGGCGGCAGATGAAGTCTGCCCCGATCATTTCAAGGGTGAGCCGAAGAATCCTGGTAGTGGTGACCGTGAGCTTCACGTCATCGGCGTCGATGTCACCCCAGTTGTTTCCATGGCCCGGCGGCGCCCGACGAACCTCGTAGAATGCCGGCAGGTTCTCCTCCTCAATCCAGCACCACCGGCCCCTCCACTCTTCCCACCTCTCCTTCGTGGCGCTCTCCAGGTACGCCCCCTTGGCCCTCGGGATCCAGGCGACGCAACCGGAGATGGCGCTGCCTTTTGGATCCGAGGGGGGAAGTAGTGTCATAAGAGCGCCGTGTTGGCGTGCACCCCAGCGAAGCCCTCGCAGAGGTGTGCGAAGAGAGCCATGCACGCCACGGCATTCGGAGTGAAATCTAGAAGGCGGAAGCCGAAGGTGTGCATGATGTCCTTGAAGAAATTAGAAAAGGGGGGATAGAGCCCATAGGAGAAGTAGTCGACAAATAAGGGGTACCGATTTGGGGCGGCCCCGGCGCAGGCATGAATGACGCGCGTGGCTGGATGCCCCGTCGTCTCTCCCCCCGTCTTCACCCCCCACAGAGGTTTGAAGAACTCCCAGAGCTTGTGCACGTCGACCGTCGAGGGGAAGTAAGCGAACTGCGCCCGTTGCGCCACCAGCTCGTTCTCCGGCTGCTCCGCCGTCCCAGTGTCTTTGGCTACTCCCTTGCCCTTAGTGGATTTGGGCGCCATAGCGGTTGCGAGGAGCAAGAGGGCAGAGGATGGCGGAAGCACGGCGACGACGGACGAAGACAAGGGGCTGGATAAGGAGGAAGAAAGGGGGCGGCGGTTCCAAGATTGGAGAAGACGCAGGGAAGGGGCAAAGTGAGCAACTCGCCCGCGGTTATTCCTTTTTACGGGGAAGGCACAGGCCGCCTCCTTTCCCATTAACCGCGATACGACGCATGCATACGGAAACTGCCCCACGCATGCCCCCCACGTCACGCATGACCACCCCCACATCATGCGGGTTGTGGGGAAGCGTAGTGGATGAAACCATTACCGCGGTAAAAACCGCCCCGTCTGCCCGCGCACCATTTTGGGCCTAGCCCAACAACGTGTTGCGCTTATGTGTGGCCCGGGCTTGGGGGCTCCTGTCGGTGTGCTAAAGTAGGGGCACTCCTTTATACCTCTTACTTGTGCGTGGGCAGTCAGAGCAACTGGCCGAAGCTGTGCATAGCAGGGCAGAAGAGGGAAGGAAGGAGTCAAAACCACAAAAGCAATCAGTGCAGCGCCAAGACCATAGGGAGCAGATGGACGAAGCAGGTTTCCCCGGCAAGGATCCTTGCCGGGGCAGCCTCGGCAGCCCCGGCAAGACCCTTGCTGGGGCAGCTCGCCCACACCAGTGGAGTGAGCCACCCTTGAGCCCACTGTCTCCAACATCATCAACCGCGTTGGGCCAGGGCTCGGGAGGCACCTCCATGGTGGCATGCAGATCTTTGTGAAGACAAAGGATATTCAAGATCAGATGAGGATTGGAAGGCAACGACCCTCGACAGGATCCGTGCCGAGGAAACCCCCAAGACCCCCGGCAAGATCCTTGCTGGGGACGATAGCACGCCACGACAAGACCCTTGCCGGGCCACCCGGCAAGACCCTTGCCGGGCCACCCGACAAGACCCTTGCCAAGGGTGTCAGCGGGGCCACCGCCAGGCCCGCACCAACCAAGTCTCCACTGCCGTTCACATGCAGCTGCCAGCCCAACCAGCTGGGCAGGCACATACGTGGCAACATGAAGCTTCGAGGCCAACTCAGCACGCGCTTGCGTGGAGGCATGCAGATCTTCGTGATGGCGCCACCACTGCGTCACCTCAGCTGCTTGCCTGCCTACATAGCACCGCATGCATCGCTGGCCAGGGCGCGTGTTGAAGCAAGGAGAAGTGGCGACAGACGGGATGGGCCTCGCTCCCATCCCTGATAAAGTGAAGGGACACCTAAGCCGCGCATTAAATGCGTCTTATCCTATAATACGGGCGATAAGCTTGTATCACTGTAGGCCTTTCCACCTCCCGCGTGCCACTGTGGTAGCCCCTTTCGCCTATAAAAGGAGGCCCATGGCGCACTGGAAAAGGATTCGGCTCTTTCGAACCACGTAGCACCCATAGCTAGTTCGAGAGCTCAAGAACACTCAATACATCCACCAAGCAGGACTAGGGTTTTACGCGTCCTCGTGGCCCGAACCTGGGTAAACGATCTTTGTGCTGATTACTAATCCCGCTCTTCTCACAACCCCGCGCCCCGCAACCGTAGTAGGGATTCTTGTGATCCCATAGGTGTCGTTTCCCACCGACACATACCCTCAGCCCCGAGGGTGAACTACTCCCTCCTCTTCATGGAGAGCGCGGAGATGATGAAGATGGCCACCGGTGAGGGATCCCCCCTCCGGCAGAGTGCCGAAACGGGCTCCCGAGAGGTTTTTGGTGGCTACAGAGGCTTGCGGCGGCGAAACTCCCGATCTATTGTTGTCTTCGATGTTTTTAGGGTATATGGACTTATATAGGCGAAAGAAGTCGATCGGGGGAGCCACGAGGGGCCCATGAGGGTGGAGGGCGCGCCCAGGGGGAGTGGGCGCGCCCCCTGTCTCGTGGCCTCCTTGAAGCTTCCCTGACTTGCACACCAAGTCCCCTGGATTGCTTCCGTTCCAAAATAACGCTCTTGAAGGTTTCATTCCGTTTGGACTCTGTTTGATATTCCTTTTCTTCGAAACACTGAAATAGGCAAGAAAACAACAATATGGGCTGGGCCTCCGGTTAATAGATTAGTCCCAAAAATAATATAAAAGTGTATAATAAAGCCCATAAACGTTCAAAACAGATAATAAAATAGCATGAATGCTTCATAAATTATAGATACATTGGAGACGTATCATGGAGCAAATAAATACCAGAGGGGGCCCACCAGGTGGGCAAAACTCACTTGGGCGCTCCAGGGAGCCCAGGCGTGCCGTGGTGGGTTGTGCCCTCCTCGGCCCACCTCCAGTGCCCATCTTCTGGTATATAAGTCATTTTGACCTAGAAAAAAAATAAGAGGAGGACATTCAGGACGAAGCGCCACCATCTCGAGGCGGAACTTGGGCATGAGCACTTTTGGGCTCTGGTGGAGCGATTCCGCTGGGGGAACTTCCCTCCCGGAGGTGGAAATCATCATCATCGTCATCACCAACAACTCTCCCATCTTGGGGAGGGCAATTTCCATCAACATATTCACCAGCACCATCTCATCTCAAACTCTAGTTCATCTCTTGTATTCAATCTTCTTACCGAAACTATAGATTGGTGCTAGGGGGTGACTAGTAGTGTTGATTACATCTTATAATTGATTACTATATGGTGGAAGATTATATGTTCAGATCCATTATGCTATTTAATACCCCTCTGATCATGAGCATGTTGATTATTTGTGAGTAGTTACTTTTGTTCTTGAGGTCACCGGAGAAATCATGTTGCAAGTAATCATGTGAATTTGATATGTTTTCGATATTTTGATGGTATGTATGTTGTGATTCCCTTAGTGGTGTCATGTGAAAGTCGACTACATGACACTTCACCATATTTGGGCCTAAGGGAATGCATTGTGTAGTAGTAAATAGATGGTGGGTTGTGAGAGTGACAGAGACTTAAACCCCACTTTATGCACTATTCTATGAGGGAACGATTGGATCCTAGAGTATAATGCTATGGTTAGAATTTATTCTTAACGCTTTTGTCGTAGTTGCGGATGCTTGTGGGAGGGTTAATCATAAGTAGGAGGTTTGTTCAAGTAAGAACAACACCTAAGCACTGGTCCACCCACTGTCGATGTACTAGAATAGGGGTACCCTAGTACCCCGAACTTGTGCACGGGCAGTTGCAGCACCCCGCGGGAAGGCTTGCCGGGAGAACGACATGATCCTCCGTGGTTCCCTTAGAGCTATTCAAGAACAAAGTATTTAAGCTCAGGAGACAAGGCCCCGGCAAGAGGAGCTTGCCGGGAAGGCCAACCAAGGCACTCCAAGGAACTTGCCGCGACGCGCCACGCGCTCCGGCAAGGCAACAAGGCCCCGGCAAGAGGAGCTTGCCGGGAAGACCAACCAAGGTACCTCGAGGCCCGGTGAGCGACAAGCTTCCGGACCCGACAAGATAACAACAGCGGCAAGGCGCTTGCCGCGGCAGGCGGCCACTCTGTGCCCACGCTCCAGCGCATCCACCAACGTGTCGCTCTGGGGCCTCTCCAGGCGCGCGTGGCGGGAGGCTGTGCAGCCAGCGGTGCGCAGTGGCATGCGAAGTTGACAAGATCACCATCATTTCTGCACTGTTTGGGCGACCCAGATGAGCATTTAATACCGTTGTCCCCTACCGTCAGGGTTAGGTAGGGTGCACTGTACAAGTAACTGTACCAACCACCTCACTTTTTACATTTGTACCCTTCTCTGCGTTGCCACCTGTCGATGACCCCTTTAGCGTATAAAAGGAGGCCCATGCGCAACGTAGAGGAGGTTCGGTTCGACTGGTTCGCGAGGTTCGACTAGTTCGGTAACCCAGAAAAACACTACGCTCTCTCTCTAGAGCAAGAACACAAGATAATCAAACAAGCAGCAGTAGGAGTGTTATCTCTCCGGAGAGCTCCGAAGCTGGGTAAACTGCTTGTGTGCTTCGCCTCGATCTGCTCTTCGTGCGATCTCCGCCCCCCGCCGAACCAAAAGGGGCCCGGTCCGCCGGCCCCATAGGTGTTCGTGGATCAGTTTCCCCGACATCTTTGGCGCGCCAGGTAGGGGGCGTCGAGATTGTGTGAACCTGATCCGGCGTTCACACGAGCTAGATCTTCATTCCCTTCATCAACATGCCACCGAAGAAGAAGACTTCGGCGGCAGCCGCTCCGTCCACGTCACTTCCGCCACCGTTGGAGCAAACGGGTGGTGGAATGGACGCCGTCGGAAGAATGGACGTCGACGGGGAAGCTCATGATGCTGCCAGGTCCAAGAACAAGGCTGCACAAACCTCGGCGACTGTACATGTTCCACGCCACTCTCAGGAGGCACAAGACCAACAGCGTCATGGCACTTGCAGTGCCATACACATGATAGGCCAAGACCAAGCTGGTGGATCTCGGGGCGCTCAAGACCAGCATGCACGCCAGCGTGCTGGCACGAACGGGGCACGGTCGCCTGGACGGGATACTGCTCCTTCTAACATAGTTAGAAGTCCGAGCACGTCCCGCTCCTCGCGCCGTCCGCCACTACCACCCACCACTCCAGCAGAAGCTTTGGCGCGAGCTCAACTTCTCCTAGATTACCCTCCGACGTCGGACAAGATCGACGAATGGAGGGCCACCATTCAGAGTCTCATCGGCTACGCCAACGGCGACACTCCACGGCGGCCGAGCGCGTCACCGCCGCGGCAGGGTTGCCGGGCGCGAGCCGGTGGCGACGAAACGGGTGGAGGTGCAACTACCATGCAATCACCACCCCGAAGGCCAAGATCGCCGACTCGCCAGATCCACCTCGACAGCGACTCCACCGCATCTTCGGATCCACGAGCTCGTCGCGATCAGCGCCAAGTTCTTCATGATCGACAACAAGAAGACGCTCGAACTCGCATCGAGCGCCGAAGAGAAGCGCGACATCAATCCGACAAGCGCATTGGGCCCTCTGTTGACATGCATGCGCCAGGGGAACCAGGCGATCTGCCGTACGCGGTAGGTTGCCCTGCGTTCACTCGTGAGCTGCGGCAAGTCCAGTGGCCCAGCACAAAGAACTTCAAGCCAGACGTAACGGAGAAGTACGACGGCAAGACGCATTCGTCGGAGTTCCTCAGCATTTACACCATTGCGGTGCAGGCTGCTGGGGGACGGGGTGACAAGATCCTTGCCAACTACTTCCCGCTGGTGCTCAAGCCCAATGTCAGATCCTGGCTCATGCACGTGCCGGACAACTCCATATCCTCTTGGGCTGATCTGTGCCATCAGTTTGTCGGTGCCTTCACGGGCGGACACAAGCCTCATGGCCAGGAGAGTGATCTTCATCTGCTCGCCCAGAAGGAAGGAGAGCCCCTGCGCAAGTACATTCAGAGATTCAGCGGTGTGCAGCACAACATCCCAGACGTCCACCCTGCTACGGTGATCAGCGCGTTCCATCAGAATGTGCGAAACCGCAGGATGCGGGAGGAAATGGCGATGTGCAAGATCAGGGACGTCAGTGAGTTATATGCACTGGCCGACAAGTGTGCACGTGCTGAGGAAGGGAGAAGACTCCCCGGAGAGAATGTAGGAGCGGAAGGATCTGACAGTGAAGATGCTGCCCCAGCAAGGAAAAACCAATGGTGGAACATCAGGAAGAAGAAAGGCAAAGAGGTGCTAGTTGTTGAGCAGTCCGGCAACGGTGGTGGCACCAACAAAGCCAAAGATGGTGACTCTGGCAAGGAGGTTGCCGCGGAGGTGGCGGTCGCCGACAAGCAGGACGGCACCAGCAAGCAGTATTGCAAGATCCACCGCACCAAGGGCCATGATCTCCAGAGCTGCAGGAAAGTCGAGCAGCTTGTTGAGCAACAGAAAGCTGAATACGAGCGGCGCGACAAGGAGAAGGCCCAGGAAGGTGCTGGGGGATCCGGCAAGAAACGTCCCGGCCGAGGAGGACGCCGCGGCAAGGCCAAGCAGTGGCAAGGAGACAGACCTCCTCGCGGCCGCGACAAGGATGAAGATGACGACGACGATGAAGACATGGATGATGAGGAGACTGATGAGCAGGAGTTCCAGAAAGCCACAGAGGTCCTGTGCGTTGACGGTGGTGCTTCTCTGCACACCTCGCACCGCCAGCTCAAGCAGTGGGTGCGGGAAGTTAATGCAGCAGAACCACCCGTTGAGTCACGCAAGCCTCTGAAATGGTCCTGCACGCCTATCATCTTTGATATTGAGGACCACCCTGATCGCATAATTGCGGTCGGGTGCTTGCCGATGTTGGATTCACCAACAATCCGCAACCTCAAGGTCACTAAGATGCTAGTTGACGGCGGGGCCGACTTGAACCTGATCTCCTCCGCGGTGCTCCAGAAACTCCAGATCCCTGACAGCGAGCTCGAAGAGACCGGTACATTTCAAGGAATCAACCCGGGAAGAAGCAAGCCGAAGGGAAAGATCATGTTGCCGGTAACATTTGGCAGCGAGCTGAACTTCAGGACTGAGAGGGTCACGTTTGATGTTGCTGACTTTCCATTACCATACAATGGAATCCTCGGCCGTCCGGCACTCGCCAAGTTCACGCCAGCCTCTCACTATGCGTACAACGTACTGAAAATGCCAGGCCCGATAAGTGTCATCTCTGTCCCTGGCGACAAGAAGGATGCCCTTATCTATGCCGACAAGATCTACCGGGAAGTAGCAACCGCAGTAGAACGCAAGACACTTGCCGCTGAAGCTCCCGGGGGGAAGAAGAAGACCAAGTCCGGCAAGAGCTCTGATGCCCACTCCGGCAAGCGCACCTCTTCGGAGTGCTGCGCTACCGTCGAGGATGCACCATCGAGCTCCACCGGCAAGTGTAAGAAGGCAATGGCAGCTCCACCTGAGACCAAGAAGGTGTCAGCCAAGGAGGACGGCGCTGGTGGTACTTTCACCATCTGCGCCACTCTTGACCCCAAATAGGAAAGCGCGCTCGTTGCTTTCCTGCTGGCGAATGTCGACGTGTTTGCGTGGCAACCGTCTGATATCCCCGGTGTTCCCAGGAAAGTAATTGAGCACCACCTTGCCGTCTATCCTCATGCGCGGCCCGTCAAGCAGAAAGTCAGGAAACAGGCAGTGGAGCACCAAGAATTCATCGCAGAAGAAATCAAGAAGTTGGAAGCAGCAGGCCTTGTCAGAGGAGTGCTCCATCCCACGTGGTTGGCCAATCCTGTTGTCATGCGCAAGGCTAACAGGAAATGGAGGCTTTGTATTGACTTCACTGATGTTAATAAAGCTTGTCCCAAAGACCCATTTCCCTTGCCGCGTATTGACCAGATTGTTGACTCCACAGCCAGATGTGATTTGCTTTCATTTCTTGATGCATACTCAGGATACCATCAGATCTTCATGGCAGAAGAGGATGAAGAGAAAACTGCATTTATCACCCCGTGTGGCACGTACTTCTTCGTACGGATGCCTTTCGGTTTGAAGAATGCCGGTTCAACATTCGCAAGGGTAGTCCACCACGCTTTTGAGCCGCAGATGCACAGAAATGTGGAAGCCTACATGGATGACATAGTGGTCAAAAGCAAGAACAGGGCGACCCTGATTCAAGATTTAGACGAGATATTTGTAAATCTGCGCAAGATCAACCTCAAGCTTAACCCCGAGAAGTGCGTGTTTGGAGTCCCATCCGGCAAGCTTCTCGGGTTCTTCGTGTCTCAGCGGGGAATTGAAGCCAATCCCGACAAGATCAAGGCCATTGAGCAGATCGAAGCACCAAAGCGCGTCAAGGATGTACGAAGGCTTGCCGGTTGCGTGGCTGCTCTCAGCAGGTTTATCTCTAGATCTGCTGAGCGCGCCCTGCCATTTTTCAAAATTTTGAAAAAGGCAGGTCCAATGAAATGGACTCCGGAGGCGGAGGCTGCGTTGCAGGACTTGAAGAGATACCTGTCCTCCACTCCAATACTTGTCGCACCTAAGCCGCAAGAGAAGTTGCTACTGTATATAGCGGCAACCAATCAAGTGGTTAGTGATGCGTTAGAGGTGGAGAGGGAGGCAGATGATGAGCCAGCAACCACGGCAGATGCATCCAGCGACAAGCAGGGGGCTTCGCCGACAAGCTATGGTTCCGACAGAGATGGATCTGCGTAGGAGCATGATAAGATGCAGAAGAGAATGGTGCAGCGTCCAGTTTACTTTGTCAGTTCCCTTCTACAGGGGGCTAGATCAAGGTACTCTTGTGTGCATAAGTTGCTTTTCGTCCTCCTCATGGCCTCGAGAAAGCTGCGCCATTACTTCCAAGCACATGAGATCACAGTCGTCACTCGCTTTCCGCTGAAGAGGATACTGCAAAATCCAGAAGCGACAGGCAGGATTGTCGAGTGGGCGCTGGAACTGTCAAGCTTTGGCCTCAAGTTTGAGAGCACTTCAACTATCCAAAGCAGGGCATTGGCAGAGTTCATAGCAGAATGGACGCCAACACCAGATGAAGAAATTCCAGAGACGAGCATCCCCGTCAAAGAGGCAAGCAAAGAGTGGCTGATGTACTTTGATGGTGCCTTCTCGCTGCAAGGCGCCGGTGCGGGCGTGCTGCTTGTCGCGCCCACCGGAGAGCACCTCAAGTACGTAGTCCAGATGCACTTTCCCAAGGAGCAAGCAACCAACAATACTGCAGAGTATGAAGGATTGCTTGCCGGTCTCAGAATTGCAGCAGACCTTGGGATCAAGAAGCTCATTGTCAGGGGTGACTGACAGCTTGTCGTCCGCCAAGTGAACAAGAACTACCAGAGTCCATTGATGGAAGCACATGTTCATGAAGTGAGGAAGCTAGAAGAGCACTTTGACGACCTACAGATGGAGCATATCCCAAGAGCTCAGAATGACATTGCTGATGGCCTGTCAAAGTGCGCCGCACAAAAGTTACCTGTGGAACCAGGGATCTTTGTGCTCAAGTTGACTCAACCATCCGTAACACAATCAACTGGACAAAGCAAGAAGAGGAAGTTGGTTTCTGGTGACTACTTTCCGGCAGAGCTCCCCGAAGCCGCCGCCAAGAAAGTCCCCAAGATCAACACCAAGGATGCTGAGGGGCAGTCTGCTCCGGCAAGCCTTATGGTTTGTTCCATTGAAGCAGACGCTCCCGACAAGTTTTGCTCCGGCAAACTTGCCGGGGAACATCAAGCTCCGGCAGGGCCGCGAGTCCTTGCCGTAGAAGCGGATGTTCCCGCAGCAGCAGATGTGCCTTTAGTGCTTGTTGTCGAGCCACAAGCCCCAGCATGGGCACAGCAGATTGTCCATTTCCTTCAGACAGGAGAACTTCTCGAAGAGCAAGAAGAAGCGGAAAAAGTAGCCCGGCAGTCAAGTATGTACCAGTTTGTCGATAGCATACTGTACAGAAGAAGACTCAACGGTGTGAAATTGAAGTGTATTTGCCGGGAAGATGGACAAAAGCTGTTGGCAGAGATACATGGAGGCATATGTGGCCACCACATTGGCGCAAGAGCACTTGCCGGCAAAGCTTTCCGGCAAGGTTTCTTTTGGCCGACAGCCCTCCAGGATGCAACTGCACAAGTAACCAAGTGTGAAGCGTGCTAGTTCCACTCCAAACAGATAAACCAGCCAGCTCAAGCTCTCCAGACGATCCCTTTATCCTGGCCATTTTCGGTCTGGGGGCTCGATATCCTCGGCCCTTTCCCCCGAGCTGTCGGGGGCTTTGAGTACTTGTACGTCGCAATCGACAAGTTCACAAAGTGGCCGGAAGTGCATCCAGTGAGGAAGGTGACAGCACAGTCAGCAGTCAAGTTCTTCAGGTCAATTGTTTGCCGTTTCGGGATCCCTAACAGGATCATCACCGACAACGGCACGCAATTCACGAGCCGCACCTTCATGCAGTACGTCCAAGACCTTGGCGCCAAGGTCTGCTTCACTTCTGTTGCTCATCCGAGAAGCAACGGTCAAGCAGAGAGGGCAAATGCCGAAGTGCTCCGTGGGCTCAAGACCAAATCTTTCGACAGGATGCGCAAGTGCGGAAGAAACTGGATCGAGGAGTTGCCGGTGGTTCTTTGGTCGATCAGAACGACGCCAAATCGAGCCACTGGCCAGACACCTTTCGCTCTAGTCTATGGAGCGGAGGCAGTTCTCCCCACGGAACTCGTATACGGATCGCCTCGAGTGCTCGCTTATGATGAGCTTGAGCAAGAACAGCTGCGACAAGACGACGCGCTGCTCCTTGAGGAAGATCGTCTTCAGGCTGCTGTACGAGCTGCTTGATACCAGCAAGCTTTGTGCCACTACCATAGCCGCAAAGTTAAAGCCAGAAGCTTCGAGGAAGGCGACCTTGTTCTTCGGCGCGTTCAGTCCGCCAAGAATTCCAACAAGTTGACGCCGAAGTGGGAAGGCCCTTATCGGGTGAAACGAGTCACAAGGCCCGGCGCTGTCCGCCTTGAGACCGAAGATGGCATTCCGGTGAGAAACTCCTAGAACATAGCACATCTTCGTAAGTTTTTCCCGTAGGGCGCGGTTGCCGGAACCCGTTCCGGCAACCACCTTTTGTACAAGTCTTGCCGCTGTTGCATGTAATCCTTTGTACAAAGCCGGGCGCAGATCCCGCGCATAAGTAAAACCCCATGTGCTCCGCACAACGTGTCCATTTCATGCATTAGTTTCTTTCTTGCATGCGTTATCTGACACTTTGTGCAGCACCTACATCCGGTAAGCAATAACAAGCCGAAGGGCTCCATATCATTATTTCCTCTTCTTTCTTTTCTTTCAACAAAGGAAAAGAAGGTTCCC